>NC_046172.1:104970813-105001180 GCF_011064425.1 Rattus rattus
CTTGTCTCTTCTTTGGTTTTCTATATCGGGGTTGTTTTCCATGTGTTCTTTCTTGATTGCTTCTATTTCCATTTTAATTCCTTCAACTGTTTGATTTGTGTTTTCCTGGAATTCTTTCAGGATTCTTTCTGGGCTTCACCTATTTGTTTGATGTTTTCTAAAATTCTTTTATGGGCTTCTACTTTTTTTTGTTTTTCCGATTCCTCTCTGTCTCTGTAGGCTTCTACTTGTTCTCTAAGGGAGTTCTTCCGTCTTTCTTAAGTCCTCCAACATCATGATCAAATATGATTTTGAAACTAGATCTTGCTTTTCTGGTGTGTTTGGATATTCCATGTTTGTTTTGATGGGAGGTGGGCTCAGATGATGCCATGTAGTCTTGGTTTCTGTTGCTTGGTTTCCTGTACTTGCCTCTGCCATCAGATTGTCTCTAGTGTTACTTTGTTCTGCTCTTTCTGACAGTGGCTAGACTGTCCTATAAGCCTGTGTGTCAGGAGTGCTGTAGACTGTTTTCCTCTTTCTTTCGGCCAGTTATGGGGACAGAGTGTTCTGCTTTTTGTGTGTTTAGTTTTCCTCTGGGTCTTCAGCTGTTCCTGTGGGGCCTGTCTTGGGGTTCACCTGGGCAGGTCACTTGCAGCAGAAAAAGTTGGTCTTACCTGTGGTCCCGGGGCTCAAGTTCACTCGTGATGCTATCCCAGGGTTCCCTCTGGTGGCAGCAACCAGGATGATCTCTTACCGTTCCAAGAACCTCAGTGCAGTGTTCAGATAGGCCTGGTGTGTTTTTCCTCTGGAATCAGCAATGTGTGCAAGTGCAGTCTCTTCTGATTTCCCAGGCGTGTCTGCCTCTCTGAAGGTTTAGCTCTCCTCCACAGGTTGGGTGCAGAGAACTGTTTATCGGTCTGTTTCCTTCAGTTCGGCGGTGTCTCAGGCAGGGCTCCTGCCCGGCTCTGACCCTCCCCACGGAACAGAGGCTTATACTTTTCTCTTGGGCCAGGGATGTGGGCCAGGGTGGGCAGTGTTGGTGGTCTCTTCCGCTCTGCCCAGCCTCCAAGGTGCCCACCTGACCAGGCGGTGAGGTCTCTCTCCCACGGGTTTTGGGAGCAGAGAGCTGCTGCGGCCCGGGATCCGCGGGTGTGGGACTTCCGGTCTGGATGATGTTTTTGATGTGTTCCTGGATTCAGTTTGAGAGAATTGTATTGCATATTTTCACACCAATGTTCCTAAGAGAAATCAGTCTGAAGTTCTCTTTCTTTGATGAGTGCATTGTTTAGGTATCAGGGTGATCGTGGCCTTATAGAATGAGTTTGGCTGTGTTCCTTATGTTTCTATTTTGTGAAATAATTTGAGAAATATTGGTATTGGGTCTTCTTTGAATATCTGGTAGAATTTTGCACTAAAATCATCTGGCCCTGGGCTTTTGGGGGTGGTGGTGGGATATTTTGATGACTGCTTCCATTTTCCTTAGAGTTATAGTGCTGTAAAAATGATTTACCTGATCTTGATTTAATACTGGTGATAAACCCATTTTATCTAGAAAATTATCCATTTTTAGTTTCTAATTTTTGGAGCTACAGACTTGTGAAATAAGACCTAATGATTCTTTGAATTTTCTTGTCTATTGTTTGTCTCCTTTTCATTTCTGATTTTTTTTTTTTGGATTTACTGTAGTTTTTTGTTCGTTTGTTTGTTTTAGGGTTTGATGAAAGTTTTGTTATCTGATTGATTTTTTCAAAAGAACAAGCTCTTGGTTTTCATTGATTCTTTATATTTTTTCTTTGTTTCTAATTGGATTTTGATTTCCTTTCCTTCCTTCTCCTCTTCAGTGTATTTGCTTCTTTTTTTCCGAAAGTTTTGGGGTGTACTTTTAAATTGCTTTTTCTAATTTCTTTAGAGCCTTGGTGTTATGAACTTTCCTCTTAACGTTGCTTTTTCATTGTACCCTATAAATTTGGGTATGTTGTGCCTTCATTTTCATTGACTTGAGAAAGTCTTTGTTTCTTTCCTGACCCAGAGATCATTGACTTGTTCAGTTTCCTTGAGTGTGTATGCTTTCTGTTATTTCCCGTTGTTGTGGATGCCCAGCTTTAATCCATGGTAGTCTAACAAAATACAAGGCAGTATTTCAGTTTTCTTGTATCTGTTGAAGCTTGCTTTGTGACTGAGTATATGGCTCATTTTGGAGAAGGATCCATTGGGTCCTGAGAAGAAGACATATTCTTTTGTGTTTCGGTGAAACAATCTATAGATGTCTGTTAGGTCCATTTGATTCATAATGTCTGTTAGCTTCATTATTCCTCTGTTTAGTTTTTTATCTGGATGACCTGTCATTGGTCATGTGGTGATGAATTCTCAACTATTAATGTGTAGGGTTGGATATCTTGTGATTTAAACTTAACAATGTTTCTTTTACAAATGTAAGTTGTCCTTGTGTTTTAGACATTGATGTTCAAAGTTTTCTATTTATTAAATGAATTAGAATGTCGCTTTATCTCCAGTTAATTTGGGGTCCATTTATTGCGGAAAACATTCAACCTTTTTTTCTTGGAAAAAATTTTCAGCCTCTATTCTCTTTATTTCTGAAGTTTATTTCTTGTATGCCACAGAATGATGGATTCCATTTTCACGTTCATTCTGTTAGCCTGTCTTTTTATTAAAGAATTGAGTCCATTGATGTTGAGAGATAAAACGACCAGTGTTTGCTACTTCCTGTTATTTTGGTGTTTGTAGTAATAGTGTAGTTTGTAATATAGTTTCCCATGTTTTTGCTTTGTATGGAATTACTTATTTCCTATCTTTTCTTGAATGCAGTTATCTTCCTTGTGTTGACATTTCCCTTCTAGTATTTTATGTAGGGCTGGATTTGTGGATCAATATTGTTTAAATTTGGATTTGTCTTGAAATATCTTGTTTTCTCCATCTATGGTGATTGAGAGTTTTTCTTAGTATATTAGTCTAGGTAGGCATCTGTGGTTGTTTAGAGATTGCAAGATATCTGTCCAGGCCCTTCTAGCTTTTAAAGTCTTTGTTGAGAATCTGGATGTAATTCTGATAGTTGTTTCTTTGTATGCTACCTGGCCTTTTCCTCTTGCAGCTTTTAATACACGGGGTTTTTGTTCTGTAGATTTTGTGCTTTGATTATTATGTGGGTACATTTTGAGGTCCATCTCATGGCCAGGCACCAATCCCTCACAGTAGTAATGGTGCTGTGTTGTACTTGCAGGCAGTAGCCTAGCATAGCAGGCCTTTGAGAGGCTCTATCCAGAAACTGACTAAAACAGATGCAGATGCCCACAGAAAAACATTTCACAGAGGTCAGGGACGTCTATGGAAGAGTTAGAGAGAAGATGGAAGGCCACCAAGTAGATGGCAACCCTAGAGGAAGACTAACAATGTCAACTAACCTAGGTCCCTAGGAACTCCCAGAGACTGCTCCACCAACCAAAGGAATATGCATGAGCTTGTCTGAAACCCCCAGCACATATGTAGCAGAGGGCTGCTGTGTCTGGCCTCAGTGGGGGAAGATATGCCTAATCCTGCTGAGACCTGATGCACCAGGATGGAACGATACTGGCGAGGCTAGCCTCTCAGGGGTAAAGGGGGAAGGAACTCTGCCAGGGGGGATCAGAAGAGGGAAGCATTTGTAAATGAATAAAGGAAGAAATGTAAACATCATTTATTTTATAGTTAAAATGCCACAAAGAACAGATTTCTCCTAGAAAGCATATTTCTGGTGACATTCTTACTTTTGTATTAAATGTATTTATTCACTTTATAACCTGATATCACCCTTCTTCTCCTCCAGTACCACCTTACATAAGTTCTCTTTCATTCCCCTTTCATTCCTCTTTCAACCCCCACCCCTTCCACCCCAAACCCTCTGAATAATTTAGGTGTAGAAGGAGTATATTTCTATACCATAAAAACCACATATGGCAAACTCATAGCGTCATAATCAATGGTGAAAAGTTGAAAGCTTTTCTTCTAGTATAACAAATAAGTCATAGGTGTTTACACTCATCACAGCTACTCAACACAGAATTGCTAGTCCTCCGACTCTTTCTAAAGAAAGAGTCTTAGTAAGTGTTCTATTGCTATGAATAGACGCCATGACCATGGCAACTCTTCTAATGAAGCATTCAATTGAAGCTTGCTTATTTAGTTTCGAAGGTTTCATTCATTATCCACATGGTAAGCGTGGCAGCATTCAGGCAGACTTGACAGCTTAGAGTTCTATATACAAATCCATGGTAGCAAGAAGAGTACGCTGCCAGTCCTGGTTTGGGCATTTGAAACCTCAAAGCCCACCTCCAGTGATACATTTCCTCCAAAAAGGTCCAACATCCAAATCATTTCAAATAGTGTCATTCCTTAGTGACTAGCATTCAAATATAAGCTCTGGAAACCATTAGTTCATTAATTAATTTATTCACTTTACATCCTGATTGCAGCCCCCCTCCTTCCAGTTTTCCCCTTTTACAGCTCTCCCTATTTGGGGACCATTCTTTGTTCATGGACTTTAATAACCTTGTCCTAGCTGCCTGGAAGTCAATATTCTTCTGGCAGCCTTCAGATAAAGGTGTAGAACTTTCATCTACTCCTGCACTATGCCTGCTTAGGTACTGCCACGTTCTTGCCTTGATGATAATATACTGAACCTCTGAACCTGTAAGCCAGCCCCAATTAAATGTCCTTATAAGAGTTGCCTAGGTCATGGTGTCTGTTCACAGCAGTAAAATCCTAAGTAATACAAGGACCAAGCCTGGTTTAGCCCATTCTCTCTCAGATTGCATTGTATGGTCACACATGTGATTCCTTCATGATGCACTATTCTCTGAGGATTCTTAACTAAGACTTTGAGTTCCAAATGTTTGATTTAAATAAACCCAAAGCATGCACCATACTCTACAAATAGAAAGCTAATAATAAAAGAATGCAAAATAGCTTTTGGAATGGTTGATATGAAGGTGATTCTGGTGAGGGTCCAGATGACCAGAAATTTAAGGGCTAAAGGCTATATTGATAAGATCTTGGAAACAGATGAAGATTCTATTAGAAACTAAAGAAAAAGTCACTTGTTAAATTGTAGAAAAGACCTTAGCTATATTGTGCTTGTGTGCTAAGACTTCATGGAAAGCTAAATTTAAAGTTGATGGATAAGTTTGGCAGAGAAGATTTCCACCACCACCCTCCCCCTAATCTTTCAGACTGAAACGTGGGTATTCTTGGCTACTTTCTGCCCGTTTTACAGTGATCAAACAGACACAGTGGAAAGATTTAGAATTTCACAGTCTGACTAATCTGATGATAGGAACAGCAAAGAAAAAAGCCAAGGTTTTTGTAGTTGAATAGCAGTTTTAGGCACATGGGCAGAACCATCAGGATACCAGGAGAGATGTTTTCAGGGCATCTCAGAAATCTTTGGAGCTTCGTCCTGACCTATTCTTTCTCTTTCATTTTCCTGACATTTAGTGTTTCCTTATGGTCAGGTTTCCCAAGGCACACAGTTGACCTGGAGTTTTCTTCCAGCTTTGGCTTACTGAAAATGAGGATTGTTTTAGATTGTTTAGTTTGTCTTTTTTAACCTTTTACTATTAATTCTACCATTAGCACATAGGCAATCCTGGTGCTGGAGGAGCTGAGAGTTCTATATTTGAACCCATAGGCAGCAGGTAGAGAACTGGCTTGAGCATATATGAGACCTTAAAGCCAAGCCACTAGTGACATACTTCCTCTAACAAAGTCATACCTTCTCCAACAAGGTTTCCTAATAGTGCCACTCCCTATGGGCCAAACATTTAAACACATGAGTCTATGAGGGCCATACCTATTCAAATCTCCACAGATGCCAAGGACTTTTAATGGAGAAAAATATACAATGGAAAAAGTGCCACTCCCTATGGGCCAAACATTTAAACACATGAGTCTATGAGGGCCATACCTATTCAAATCTCCACAGATGCCAAGGACTTTTAATGGAGAAAAATATACAATGGAAAAAATAAAGCATCTTCAATAAATGGTACAGGTCTAACTGGCAGTCTGATTGTAGAAAAATGAAACTAGTTCCATATTTGTCACCTTTCACAAAATTCAAGTCCGGGTGGATCAAGGACCTCAACATAAAACCAGATACACTGAATCTAATAGAAGAGAAAGTGGGAAAGAGACTTGAACTTATTAGCACAGGGGGAAATTTCCTAAACAGAAATCCAATGGCTCACACTTTAAGATCAAGAATTGATAAATCGGATCCCATGAAACTGGAAAACTTCTGTAAGGCAAAGACATAATCAGTAAGACAATCAGCATCCTACAGGTTGTGAAAAAATTCTTTACTAAACACACATCTGATAGAGGGCTAATATCCAAAATATATAAAGAACTCAAGAAGCTAACCGCCAAAAACCAAACAATCCATACAAAAAATGGTGTATGGAACTAAACAGAGAATTCACAACAGAGGAATCTCAAATGGCTGAGAAGCACTTAAAGAAATGTTCAAAGTCTGCAGTGATCAGAGAAATGCAAATCAAAATGACCCTGAGATTCTACCTTACAATGGCTAAGGTTAAAACCTCAGGTAACAGCAGATGCTGACAAGGATGTGGAGAAAAAGGAACACTCCTTCATTGCTGTTGAGATTTCAAAATGGTATAGCAACTCTAGAAATCAATCTAAGGTTCCTCAGAAAACTGGAAATAGAGCTTCTTGAAAATCCAGCTATACTTCTCTTGGGCATATACCCAAAATATGACACATGGGTACATGTTCCACTATGTTCATAGCAACCTTATTTGTAATAGCCAAAAGGTGGAAACAACCCAGATGTCCCTCAACAAAAGAATGGATACAGAAAATGTGGTTCATTTACATAATGGAATACTACACAGCTATTAAGATTGAGGACATCCTGAGTATTTTAGGCAAATAGACAGAACTAGAAAATATCATCCTGAGTGAGGTCAGACCCAAAAGGATGTGCATGGTATATACGCAATAATAAGTGAATATTAGCCAAAAAAGTACAGGATACTGAGGATAGGTGGTGTACTGGCTGGTTTTGTGTGTCAACTTGACACAAGCTGGAGTTAGCACAGAGAAAAGAGCCTCAGTTGAGGAAATGCTGCTGTGAGACCCAGCTGTAAGGTATTTTTCTCAATTAGTGATCAAGGGGGAGGGCCCAGCCCATTGTGGGTGGTGCCATCTCTGGGTTGGTGGGCATGGGTAATATAAGAAAACAAGCTGAGAGATCCAGAGAAAGCAAGTCAGTAACTAACATCCCTCAATGGCCTCTGCATCAGCTTCTGTTCCTGACTTGCTTCAGTTCCAGTCATAACTTTCTTTGGTGATGAACAGCAACATGGAAGTGTAAGCTGAATAAACCCGTTCCTCCCAAATTTGCTTCTTAGTCATGATGTTTGAAAAGAATGAGAAACCTGGACTAAGACAAATTGGGGGAGAACAGGACTGAAATCTGAGGGCCAGCAGAAAAAGAATGAAACAGGAAACCTCAAGAAGTAGGGAAGGAACCACTAGAATGTGCCAGAGAACTGGGAGGTGAGACTCTCAGGACTCAAGGGAGGACCTTAGATGAAATGTTACCCTATAATTGGGGAGAAGGAATTTGGTGAGTCTATCTCAGCAAAAGACAGGGCATCAAGTGGAGGGGATAGGAATTTTCATCTCAACAGCCAAAAACTCTGATGCAGAATTGTTTCTGTCCGAAAGAACTGCAGGGGCAAAAATGGAGAAAAGGCTGAGGAAACAGAGGTCCAGCTACAGGCACAAATTGGAATCCAGCTCAAGGGGAGGCTCCAAGGCTTGATACTATTAATGGTGCTATGGTGTGCTTACAAACAGGGGCCTATCATGACTGCCCTCCCAAAGACCCACCAATCAACTGAAAGGGTCAGATGCAGACATTCACAACAAACCAATGGACAGAAGCTAGTGACCCCTGTGGTTGAATTAAGGAAAAGCTGGAAGAAGCTGAGGAGGAGGATGAACCTATAGGAAGACTAGCAGTCTCAATTAACCTGAACCCCAGAGAGCTCTCAGATACAGAGCCACCAACCGGGCAGCATACACCAGCTGATATGAGGCCTCCAACACATAGACAGCAGAAGACAGCCTGGTCTGGTCTCAGTGAGAGAAAATACAACTAACGCTCCAGAGACTTGAGGCCCCAGGGTGTGAAGGTCTGATGGAGTGGGGGTTGCAGTGGGGACATCCTCTTGGAGACAGAGGGGGAGGTATGGGATGTAGAATAGTCAGAAGGTAGACTGAGAGGGGAATAAAGTCTGGACTTTAGAAAAAGATTAAAGGTTTTTTTTTTAAGGAACAAAAAAGTTACCTACAAAGTTTGCTCAGATAACGTGGTACCTACCTGAAGAGTGATTACATCAACCCTATTTCACACCATATACCAAAGTGACATGAAAATGGATTGGTGACTTAAATGGAAGAACTGAAACTATATTATTCCATCCTAGCTTAATCACCCCCACAGAGAAATAGTAGCAACAGGATATATGCATCCTTAGAGATAGATCTGGATTGTTTAAGGATGGAATTCAGACCGTCCGTAATATATAAAACTGGCTGGCAACCAGTGAACTGAGAGCAGGGCTCCCATTGTAAGGAGTTAGAAAGGATTAAAGACTGTTAAATTTTGCTTCCTTGGAACATAATGCAACCAACCAGAGCTCCCAGGGACAAACACCATCCAAAGACACACATAGCTGACCTGCATTTGTGAGGATGGCCTTGTTAAACTTTTTAATGGAAGGAAGCCCTTGGTCCTGCCAGAGTTGGACCCCCAATGTGGGGAAGGTTGGGGTGTGAAAGTGCGATGGATAGAACACCCTTATAGAAGAAGGGGGAGGAGAGATGAGATAGGGGTTTATATGGACCAGAAACTGAGGAGAGAAAGATGTGTTGAAATGTAAATTTAAAAATCCAATAAAACTGGTTGGCAACTGTGTATTCAGGGGATAGCCAAGATTGAAATTGAAATTGAACGTTCATCTGCTGTAGACTTCCCCCATTCCTTGGTGAAGCCTCTCTCTCTCTCTCTCTCTCTCCTTGGATGCAGTCCATACACATTACAAAGGGTAACAGTTTCAAGGACCACAATTTAAAAATGAACTTCATCCAAAAATGCCCTCAAAAGAAACATCCAGAATACTGTTTCATCACATACTCAGGGTTTTGTGGTTCAGTCAAGTCTCCAGAAAATTAACTAGGATAATCTTTTAAAAAAATAATAGTTTTTATTCTTTGGATGTTTAATACACTAGGGCTCAACAGTAAAGAACACTTGCTGCTTTTGCAGATACTTGGCCAGGTTCACTTCCCGGCATTCACAGGATCGCTCACAACCACCCATAACTGTAGACCTTGGATATTATTCTGGCTTCTGTGGCTGTATATGTGCATGATTCACAGACATAGAATGTAGACAAAACACCTATACACATATAAATAAATAAGTCTTTAAAAATAAATCAAAGAAGACTTTAGAAAGTTCCATTTTAAAATACAACATTTTAAAAGAAAATATAGAGTCTCATCCCCATCCCTGTAGCAGACCACTTACTGTGGCCTGGCCTACTTCTCTATCTCCATCACCTGTGGGTCCTTGAGTCAGGCCAGCCTTCCTTCCTAACCCCATCCCTTTGTGTCAGGCACCAGAACCCTGAGGCATTCTCTCCCTGGGAACTCACTGGTCACAGGCCTGGGAATCAGGTTGTTCATCTTTCCTTTCCTTTCTGTCCTCCATTTCAAATTTCCCAGTCTCATCCACAGCTCTCTAGCCATTTACTTGCAGGAACGTGTCTTCTCTCTTTTACTCTATTCCCTGGGAAGACTCATATTTTTTCCTCCCTGAGGACCTTCTCAGCCCCCCTTCTAGACTATTCCCATTTTCTCCTTTCAGCCCTCAATACCTAAAAATATGTTCTACCTGGAACCCACAAGGATTACACCTAGCAGGGATGCAGAAGCACTCTCCACAAGGCGACCCACCCTCATTACACTTTCCTAAGACCCAGAGAGAGCAAAAGAAACAGAGCAATGGAATACCACCCAAAAAAGACAAGACCAGATATTAACATCTAAGAATTCCAATAATATCACACCCAGATGTCTAGACACCAGTGCAAAAATACAATAATGACCATTATGTTGCCATGATAACCCACCAACCCAACTAGAAGAAGCCTCAAGTAATGGAATATAGCTGAAACACAAAGACAGACAGTTCTCAAACAACCTGAGATTTCACCTTACACCAGTCATAATGGCTAAGATCAAAAACTCAGGTGACAGCAAATGCTGGTGAGGATGTGGAGAAAGAGGAACACTCCTCCATTGTTGGTAGGACTGCAGACTGGTACAACCATTCTGGAAATCAGTCTGGAGGTTCCTCAGAAAATTGGACATTGAACTGCCTGAGGACCCAGTTATAATCTCTTTGATATATACCAAAAGATTTCAACATATAATAAAAGACACGTGTCTCCACCTTTATGTTCATAGCAGCCTTATTTATAATAGCCAGAAGGAAAGAAACTCCAGATTTCAACAGAGGAATGGATACAGAAAATGTGTACATCTACACAATGGAATATTACCAGCTATCAAAAGCAATGACCATAGGCAAATGGTTGAATGAAAATATCACTGAGTGAGGTAACCCAATCACAGAAACACACAATGCATCATTGATAAAATGGCCCAAATGCTTGAATTACCCTAGATGCACAGAACACATGCAAGAAGGATGGCTAATGCTTCACCCCTTTTAAAAGGGGGGAAGAATACCCTTGGCAGGGAATAGGGAGGCAAATCAGAACAGAGGCAGAAGGAACACCCATTCAGAGCCTGCCCCACATGTGGCCCATATATACACAGCTACCCCAAATAGATAAAATGGATGAAGCAAAGAAGTGCAGGCTGACAGGAGCCGGATGTAGATCTCTCGGAGGGACAGAATACAGCCATAGGCAAATGCCAAACAGTGAAACCACTGAAACTGGAGAACAGGGACCCCCATTGAAGGAATCAGAGAAAGGACTGGAAGAGCTTGAAGGGGCTGAGACCCCATATGAACAACAATGCCAAACCAACCAGAGCTTCTAGGGACTAAGCCACTACCCAAAGACTATACCATGGACGACCCTGGGCTCCAACCTTATAGGTAGCAATGAATAGCCTA
Source organism: Rattus rattus (assembly GCF_011064425.1). NCBI lineage: Eukaryota > Metazoa > Chordata > Mammalia > Rodentia > Muridae > Rattus > Rattus rattus. The sequence goes on from NC_046172.1 coordinate 104,982,029, forward strand.
GTAAGAGCACCAGTGGAAGGGGGAGACCTTGGTCCTGCCAAGACTGAACACCCAGTGAACGTGATTGTTGGGGGGGGGGAGGGTGGTAATGGGGGAGATGGGAGGGGAACACCCATAGAAGGGAAGGGGAGGGTTAGGGGATGTTGGCCTGAAACTGGGAAGGGAATAAGAATGAAATAAATAAGAAATACTCAAGTTATAAAGATGGGGGAAAAAAGACAGAGTTCAAAAATAGCTATTATGAATATGGTCAAGGACGTTAAAGAAGGTATGAATAAATCCCTCAGTGGTGTATGTAACAAATAAACAATCAAAAGAGAATTGAAATGATAAAACAGTTTAAGACAGGAAAGTGGAAACAGAATAATAAAGATAACCAAAACTGGAAATGTAAAATTTAGGAAGTCAAACAAAAACCTCAGAAGTAAGCCTTATCCACAGAATACAAGAGATGAAATAGAGAATCTTAAACATTGAAGACAAGATAGAAGAAATAGATATCCCAGTCAAAGAATGTGTTACAACCCTAAATAAATTCTTGACATAAAACATCCAGGAAACCCAGGACATGTGAAAAGACCAAAACTAAATAGGAAGAGGGGAAGGAGAGGAAACTCACGTCAAAGGCAAGAGAAAATATTTTCAGTAATATAGAAGAAATTTTCTCTAACCTATCCAAGAACATACCTACCAAGATACAAGAGGCATACAGAATACCAAATAGACTTGATCAGAAAAGAAATAACTCACTACATGTAATAATAAATATACAGAACAAAGAAAGAATATTAAAAGCTACAAGAAAACAGGGACCAAATAACATATAAGGACAAACACCTGACTTAAAAATACCTGACTCCAAGTGCCTGAACAAACTCAACAGAGCATAGATGTCAAACCAGACTACTATACCCAGAAAAACTTTCCAATCACAAGAGATAGAGAAAGAAAAACATTCCATGGTAAAAAAAAAAAAAAAGAACCAAATTTAATCAGTATTGTATAGAGAATATCATGCGTATTTTATGGATGCATCACCTGTCAATTAAAAAGCCCATGGCCTATGGCTTATGCAGGAAATAGGAGGAGTGGCATCCATGAGAGAGAGAAGGGATTCTGGTATAGTGCTAGGAGGGAGATTCATTGGAAAGTGTCTGGAAAACCCACAACATAACAACAAAGATACAGGATTTAAAAAACACTGCTTAGCGATAACTCTTGACATCCATGGTCTCAATTTCCCAATAGAATGACACAGACTAATAGACTAAATTAGAAAACATGATCCATCCCTCTGCTACCTTTAAAAAAAACAGGGGTTGGGGATTTAGCTCAGTGGTAGGAGCTTGCCTAGGCGCAAAGGCCCTGGGTTCGGTCCCCAACTCAAAAAAAAAAAAAAAAAAAGAAAAAAGAAAAAAAAAAAGAAAAAAAAAACATACCTTAATGTTAGGATAGACATCACTTCAGGATGGAAAAGCATGGAAAAGATGTTTAAATGAAGTTAAAAAAATAATCAAGTGTAGTTATTTATTATCTAACAAATTAGAATCCAAACCAACTAGTCAAAAGATATAGGAAGAGATACTAGAATATTATTCAACTGTTAAAAAAATCATGCGATTCACAGGTAAATGGATAGAACTAGAAAAAAATCATTTTGAGTGAGATAACCCAGACTCCAAAAGACACATATGTGGGTGTCTTTGATAAGCATGCTACAGTTCATATAACCACAGAGGTATTTATAAAGTAAGGGAGTAGGCGAGGGAAGAATTTCCTTAGGAAGGAGAAATAGGGTAAGATAGTCATGGATGGATAGGAGAGGTGGGAAACTGGATCAACTGAGGATGAGGTGGGAAGAGGTGCATAAACACAGCTAAACTAAGGGCAATTTAAGGAGTTGTATGAAGACTAAATATAGTAGAAGCTTCTTAAAATATATACACATATGAAAACTCTAAATGAGATCACCAAATAACAGGAGAGACAAAGCCCCAGCTACACATCTCTCTCCAGACCATGAAACCTCTAGTGCTGTGGATGGGTTACATCTAATCTAATTGTTGGCCATTGGGGTTCCATGGAAATCCCCTAAACAACTCATGCTATTTCCAAGTCATTCTCCTCAAATTAACGGTAAGGACCTATTGAGGAAGACAACACTTACATGACTTGTTGAACATGTAAAATTCGAGCTGGTGCCTCTGTAGAGCCTTCTTTTCTACTGACTAGTGTTCAAGGTATGGAAAGTACTCTTCACACTACCAGAAAAGAAAGGTAAACACAAACTCACCTACAAATCCTTTGACCTACGCTGGTGGCCTGCCTTCAAGATATGCTGGTACAGAGGGACACAAAAGTTGTGGGAGTAATTACCCATTATCTGATTGGGATTAAGGCCCACAGCATGAGAGGGAATTCATGCCCAACTTGCTCAGGTAGCCAATAACCTGGGACAACATAGGCCATGGACCTATGGGAAAACCAAATACTACTGTTCTACTAAAGGAACTTGGCAATAAAATGATTTTTAATATGTTTTTTTTTCTTTTTTTTTTGGCGCTGGGGACCGAACCCAGGGCCTCGCGCTTGCTAGGCAAGCGCTCTACCGCTGAGCTAAATCCCCAACCCTAAAATGATTTTTAATAACATTCTGCTAAAGTCATTGATCAGTATCTTGCTCAGCCATCATCAGAGAAGTTTCCTCCTGCAGCAGATGGGAACAAATACAGAGACCCACACCTGGATAATGAACAGAAAGTGAGAGATCTTGAAATACTTTACAAAAGTATCTTATTCACCTGATGTAGCTGTCATCTCTGAGGCTTACTGTTTCTGTCTTGTTAACCTAGGCCTAGTCCTGAAAGCTTCTAGCCTCCATAAAAATCTTATCTATGCTTTGAATGTTTTCAGTATCTGAGACTTATTGCTCAATCATCCCTGACCCTTTCAGTTCTTTTCAACTCAGTTTTCTGGCTCAAAACTCTTCTCCATTACAAAACTGTTCAGTCAGGCTTCTTTCTCTTGACCTCTCTTGAATTGCTCTGCTTGGCCTTATACTAACTTTGCTAATCAATTCTTATTTTCTGGATCCTTCTCATTCTCTGGCTCATTATGTCTTCACCTGTGTCTAGCTTCTCTCTCTCTCTCTCTCTCTCTCTCTCTCTCTCTCTCTCTCTCTCTCTCTCTCAAACATCCACTGCCCCTCAAGTCGCTTCCTTCTCCTCTGTCTTCTCATGAGAGTTGAGCATATCCATATGTCAAATCTTTCTCTGGTTCATCACTTTGTCTACTACTCAATTGGACATCACTTTCAAACAGAAGTACTTTCTTCTACACACTAACTTTACCTTCACTGTTATGGATTAAAGGTGTATACTAAAGGCATGTCTGCATTCTAGCTCGAGGGATTAAATGTGTATACTAAGTCTGAGCCACACAATAAGTAGAAGCAGGGCTTTTTTTTTCAGTAAATAAGAAAATCTCAGGGTTCAGTGTGTAATCAAATATCCTACAATATTCAGTTCTAAATGAGATGTATCCATGAAATACCCCTCCTCAGGACTCAGGGAACCCTGTGGAAAAAGAGATGGAAAGATTTTTAAGGGCTAGTTGGGATGGGAGGCATCAAGGAAACAAGGCCTTCTTGACGCAGTAAGACGAATGTTCTATGACTGCACAGAGACTCTGGCAGCATCCCCAGATGGAAATCCCAGTGTTGATAGAGGAAGTGGATATGATCTCCCATCCCTAACCTAGAAGCTATCTCCAAGTTCTCACAACAGAAAAATTACTTTTCTCCAACTTAGTCTCACTAGGTTTACAAGCCACCCTTAAAGGGCTTATATGTCTAGCCACATATGATCAATGTAAAATGAATTCAGTGGTATTTTGGGAGGTTTTTCGTTTGTTTGTTTGTTTGTTTTTTGTCTCATAATTCTTTTTCTGAGAAATTTTTTATTTTACAAGTCCTTTGCTTATATATTGTTTCCAATTTTGTGTTTTTATGGGATTTCTGTGTGTATAAATGAGTATGTGTCTGTGTCTATATGTGTGTTTCTTGTGCTTTTTCTTTTACTCTTTCTCACATTTGTTTTGTCATATTCAGGTTCGTTTTTATTGTATTTTTTATTACTATTATCATCATCATTAGTTATTATTATTTGTTTAAATGCCTGTTTGTTTTCTAGTTGGAAAAAAAAGACAATGTGTAGATTTGGGAGGGTGGGAAAGTAGGGAGGTTCTGAAAGGAATTGGGGTATGGGAAACCATACTCAGAATATATCATATGAAAAAAATCTATTTTCAATAAAAAATAAAAGAAAATACAATGGTGAAGCTACACTGTTTTGTATTTGGCAATGGTTTGTTACCCCTAACACCATTAGCACAAGCAATAAAACAAAAAATAGAATATATTTGAAAATTAAAAATCTGTGGATCAACGATATTATCAAGAAAATGAAGAGAAAACAGAGTGTTTGAAAATACTTTCAGGTTATATGTTACATGTGGTTATAATGTCCAGGATAAGTGAAGACCTTTTACAATTCCAAACAGTCCTATTAGAATTGACAAAGAATTTTAAAAAGGCATTTTTCTCTAAAGAAGATTGTGTGAGTGGTCAATAAACACTTGAAAAATATTCAACATCATTAGTTGTCAGGAAAATGCTAATGAAAACCACAATGTGATACTATGTCACACTCACTAAGGTAACTATAGTGACAAAGGGAAAATCAGTGCTGGTGAGGGTGTGGCGATTGAAACTCACATACATTGCTAGTGGGAATGTGAAATGAGGCAAGAGCTGTAGAAAACAGTATGCTTGTTCCTCAAAAGTTAAACATATAATTACTATATGACTCAGCAATTCCATTTTTTGGTATTGAATAATTGAAAACAAACAATCAAATACCTGCATACAAGTTCATAGTACATAAAAGCAAGAAACAACTCAAATGTTTTAACAGTGAATGGATGTGTAAACAAATGTACTATATTCATAGTGTAGATTTTAGCTGTTTTATTATTGAAGTCTTGAGTTGCTAATATGTGCATGGATTTTGGGAAATGTTATGCCAAACGAAAGAAGAAGAAAGGTCACATGCATTACTTCATTTCTATGAAATGCCCCAAACATACAAATCTTTAGAAGTAGAAAGAAAATTGGTAATTTTGACAGGATGTAGGAAGCATAAAATGGGGTATAAGAATTTAAAAGTACAGGGATTAAAATAGCATAAGTGATAAAAATGTTTTTTATGCTTGATATTTAATCAATACTATAGATTTACTAAATTTCATTAAATTATAAACTCTACAAAATGACTAATTTATGTTTCATGAATCTGTATTAAAACAATCAGAAATGAATAAAATTGGATCTATTTTGTGTCTTGCTCAGTGTCACCATATATATATATGTGTATATATATGTATATATATAATCTTAGAGCACAGAATATTCTTATTTCTAATTTTCTTTCCCTTCATTTAGAAGCATATTAGTAAATCAAAACAAAGTCTTTTTAAAGAAAAAAATGTACACAACATATTCTGACATTCCTCAGTTCTTTCCAGATCCTCCCCACATCTGTAGACACTAAACTTTGTTGTTTTTCTCTCTCTTTAAGAAAACAAATAAAAACCAAAATTAACAAAACCCCCAAAGAAGATCAACAGTGTCAACTAACCTGGATCCCTGGGAGCTCCCACAGACTAAGCCACCAACCAAAGAGCATACAGGGGCTGGTCTAAGGCCCCTGGCACATATACAGCAGAGGGGCTGCCTTGTCTGGCCTCAGTGGGAGAAGATATGCCTAATCCTGTAGATACTTGGTGTCCCAGGGAATGGGAGGGATACCCGAGGGCACTCTCTCAGAGGCGAAGGAGAGGAGGATGGGGGGGGGAGAATTCTGCAAGTGGGCTGGGAGGGGAGTAACATTTGGGATGTAAATAAAAATAATTTTAAAAATAAGAAACATACATCCGTATCACTACCAACATGAATACCAAATACACAAGCAGAAGACCAATGACACCAAAAAGTATGCCTAAGTAAAGCAAAAGTGAGAGAAAAAGTCTACCAAAACTCTTTTTATCTAGTGCTGCATAACTATTCCTGGGCTACTCTTCTTACCCTAAGTGTGATTAATATACCTAGTGAGATTCCACTGGAAGACTTTAGTTTTCCTTTGCAAGCAGGTACTGATTGCAGATAGCTTCCTGGTTAGAGATGGGAGCAGGACTTTTTGTATGCTGCCATGGTCTCAGTAAGTTCAAATATGCATCGTCCTGTTGTGTCTGAAGGACACTGTCTCTTTGGAGTTATTAATCACAACTGGCTCTTAAAATCTTTCTGACTCCTCTTTGGCATAGATCCCTGAGCTTTGAGGGGAGCAGTTGATAAAGACATCCGCTTTAGGACTGAGTGCTCCAAAGTCTCTCGTCTCTCTCATCTCTGTCTTTGTGTCTCTGTCTCTCTGTTTCTCTGTCTCTCTGTGTCTCTGTCTCTCCGTTTCTCTGTCTCTCTGTGTCTCTGTCTCTCTGTCTCGCTCTGTCTCTGTCTCTCTGTCTCTGTCTCTCTGTCTCTCCGTTTCTCTCCCTCTCTCTCTCCCTCTCCCTCTCCCTCTCCCTCTCCCCTCTCCCTCTCCACACCCCCATTGCCTAATTGTGGTTCTCGAAAAAAAACGTCGTTGACAAGTGCTTCCTCAACTTCCCTTTCTATATTAGGCATGTCGGTAAGATATCTGGATCCTAATGGAAGCACTTATTTCAGTGAGAACATCAGATAAATAGCGGTGGATTAAATAAGGGAAAATGAATTGTACTAATGAACTAATTTTGATTAAAGCAATGAGCATGGGAAATTGTCAAACAGGCTTGTGAAATTGTCACATAAACAGATGGAAAAGGCAAAAAAAAAGGATATAGTTCATGGAAAAATGTCTTGGGTCTTCTTTTTGACTATGTTAAGTTTGAGATTCTTATAAACCAGTGATGTTAAAAACAAATGAGGCACTCGCTGCCTGTAAGTGAGGACATTTAATTCCAAGAACTCTGTCTCCACATACTTGATGTGTTCTTGGCTCCTGAAATAATTTACTCATCAGTCAGTTAAGAAGTATGTAGCATATGTTCCTTTAGGACACAGGGATTCAGGAATTAAAGATACAGCCACAGTCCTCAAGGAATGAATGGTAGATTGGGAGAAAGTGCATAAAAGGAAGGATTGCAGAACACTATGTTATAAACAATGAGAGAGCGAGGACAAAATGTCCTTTAATCATAGGAAAGAGACCAGATTTACATCTCCAGGAATCTGGGAAGAATTCAGAGGATCTGGGAGATGTAGCTTAACATAAAGCATTTGCCTATCGTATGTAATCTTTAGTAATGAAAATAAAAAAATCCACGGAGGAGATGGCATTTGTGCATATCATAAATTTTGTTCTCTACATGGAGTGTATAGTAAAATCATGGGAAAAGCTTGCTGAAAGAGCATTTATTAGTTTCCAGCCCCAAGCTTTGGATTCAAAAATCCTAGAACTTGGGCCCTAGAAGGCTCTCTGGTGATTCTGATGCACAGACAGGTTTAGGGAACAGTTTGGTGAAGTATGTATTGGACAGGATTCCCAAGAGGAACAGAACTGAGTATATATATTCCATTAAAAGGAGTTACATTGTGACTGTTTATAATTTACATTCTTTCTTGTAACTATTACAAGAATAGCTTACAACCAATAGAGGCTGTGCAGTCTGGACAGCCACTAGCATACTGGAGAAGATGAAAATCTGGTAGCTGTTTGCTCCATGAAGCTGGATGTCCTGAAAGTACCAATCTTATTCTGAAAGCCTGGGAGATTCCTAGAGAGTTGCTGTACTGATCCCACACAGAGCAGAATCCAAAGAACTTGGATTCTGATGTAAGCAAAGAATGACAATGGCAGCAGAGTTAGGTACAGTCACCAGGGAGAAGGAAAGGGAAGCAGATAGCACTGCTTTCTCCTTGGACATCTTTATGTCTGGGCCATTTTGTGAAGATGTTGCCCACTCTGAGAGAGAGAGTCTTATTTCTCAGTTAATCTTTTCAGGAAATACTTTCCCAGACTCACTCAGAGGTAATGCTCTCAGTTGATTTTAGATTCTATCAATCTGACAACCAAGACTTATGGTCACAAGTCCACTCCTCAACGTGTCATCCTACCACATGTTGTGCCATCCTTAACTTTCAAATGAAGACAATAGCAATATCATAACTTTGTCGAATGTGACTTGACTTTCCCATATGCAAATGAAGACATACTATTCTTTCCCCAGAGCAGATGGTAAAGCTCTTTGAGAAATGTTTAAGGATTTTAATATCCCATAACTTTAAAATACTATATCTTTACCAACATTTAGCTACTGATACTCTCAATTGCAGTGCTAATTGATAAAGGAATATAAAAAAAGAAACAAATATCTACTATAAGTGTGTGTGTGCAAGTATGCACAAATATATTCTTCATATTTTTCTTAACTAGAAGACCAAGAAATGATATACACTCAGAAAGTAACTCAGCAAGTCTTGATTCTTAACTTAGAGTGCTTATTCATACCTTCATTTTTGAACTGTCAGGGCCATTTATCATCCTTTCTGGATTATTGTAGTTTCCTATTAACATTAATCCCAGGACACTGGAATATCAAGAGATGCCCTAAAGGATCTTCTACGCTCCAGACATACTCATTCTTATCTCCATTCTGGAGAAGTGGTATTACTTATCCCTGGCAGTCTGGATCGATAATCCCTTTAAAATTATTATTCCTTTCTCAGCCTGTTGGTTTATATGCACTAGGAGTCTCATGTGGTCAAGGAGAAATCTTAGCTTGCAGCACAAAGGGATACTTTTTGAGGTTTCTGGCAGAAGTGCTCTCCTTTCTGGAACTAAGACTTATAGGCCAGTAGAGCATAACATCATGGGAACAGAATGCAAACATTTTTGCTAGTGGGTCAACAGGGGTTATGGTGAATGGAGCCATTCTATTGTTATCCCCTGAATCCTGGCTACAGAAGAACTAGTGAGATATACTGGCCCTAGCACTCTAAGTTACTGTCACCCAGTTTGTGCTATAACTATGCCTTTTAAAAGTCATTCTTAAGGAACACTAGACGGGAAACAATGAGATATGAGTGAAATGAAGTGGGAAATGTTGGGAAGAGCTGTAATTGGGAAGAGGGGAAGGAGGGAAATACATAAAGAGAGGGAGATAAGGAGAAAATAAGTAACACTAAGGTTATTTGAAAAATACATAAAGAATCATAATATTTTATTTATTAAAAGTACATATAATGCATATAAATGTATACATGTGCACATATTGTTTAAATGATGTTATGCCATTTGGCCTGACAATACTTCCCCCAAGGAGCCATAGACAGGCTAACAAAAACTCAAGTACTAGACATGATAAATACTCTTCTGAGTTGTTGGTCAGGGGAGTTCAAGAGACTCCCCAAACAATGTAAGCTATTGTTGCTTACCAGAGATTAAACATAAGGCCCTTTTGATGAAGACATCCTGCAGTTTAGATACAGGACTCCGAGTATTCAAGTTGAATATGTCCTAAAAGCCTCCTTCCTAAATATTAGCTTTCATGGTACCTAGAAGGTGCTATGCAAGTTGTCAAGGGAGGGAAATAATCAATAGTCCTATACACCTGTTATGCCTATGAAGCACAATGACCATCATGGCAAGATATCCCTTGGGGTACAATAATGGTACTCATGTCTTGACAGTAATCACCAGATGTTTAGTTGGACACAAGGCCCACTCAACAAGAGGGAAATTGTACTTGATATTGTAAACCCAGTTATTTCCTTGGGGCCTAGTGAGGTCATGAATCTGGGAGGAGAACCTGTTATCAACACCTTACCAAACAGCATAATTTCTAACTGCATCCTAAACATGTATCCTCATACCCACAGATAACTGTAGCTCTGATTCTTCACTACAAATATTTCTCTTTACAGCAGTGAGAGATCATCACAGAAATACACAGCTGACCAAAATGCAGAGAGCAAGTGACATGGGAGTGCCCAGCCCGAACTTAAAAATCTACCGCATAAGCTTCACATATAAGACTCTCAGGGAACAGCGATGGAGAGGCAATGGAAGGAGTTTAAGAGCCAGAGGACAAGAGATTGTGCCTCTTAGAAAGAACATGGAAGCCACATCCATGAAACATTAACAATATGGCTGTCCAAACAAGACCTAAACAATGTCAACAGCAGTGGACAGGCTTAGGTGGACAGGAGAAATCTCATGGGATATGTATACCTAGGTGAAGAGGTACCAATAATTAAAGACTGCTGAAAGAGAAAGAATGAGTCTTCCCCTAAAAGGGGTCACTTACACAATTATCCAATACTGATGGTTAGCCTGGAAAACATATACATATAAACAGCACTAAGTGTACTTCAGCATTTATTTATATATTTATATAAATTTATATATTTAGGAAAACATATACATATATAACAATAATAATTAAGTAGCTATAAATTTGAGGAGGAGCAGGGAGTTTCTTGGAGAGGTTGCAGGAAGGAGAGGAAGTAGGCAAATGATATAATGATATTTTAATTTTTAATAAAAGTAATTCTGGCACTTTATAAAGCTAGTTGCTTTGGGGTGGTGGATAACATGGTTAGACTATGGATTCCATGAACACTATTATTTTCAGTAAGATACTCTGTAGGTCCATGGATGGTGGTTTTGACAGAAGAATTGCATGTAAGACAGGAAAATTCATATCTGGAATAAATATTTATTGCCATAATGATGGAGCACTGAACTTTCTATAATTGGAAGTGGCCCAATGTAGCCAACTTGTCACAAGGTAACAGGCTGGTCACCTGAGGGGATGATGGCACATTGGGAGCTCAGTGTTTTTTTCTGAAATAGACAGCCTCAGCACTCAGCAGCAGCAGCAACCACGCATATTAGCTTTTATTTCTGTTGCTCTGATAAAATGCCATGACCAAAAGTAACTTAAGTGAAAAAGAGTTGATTTTGGCTTATGGTTCCAGAGGGATAAGAGTCCATCTTGGCAGGAAAACATAGCAGCAGGCAGCAGCAGGAGGAAGCTGAGAGATCATGTTCTCAACAGCACACATGACTCTGAGACCAAAAGCTGGGAGAAGGGAAAGGCTGTGAATTCTCAAAGCCTACTCTCCATGGCCTACTTCCTCCAGAATATCGGCACCTCCTAAACTTCTCCAAATGGTGTCACCAACTGTGGGCCAATAATTCAAATACTGATTCTAGGGAGATGTTTCTCATTCAAACCACCATACTAGGTGAGCCTTGGTGAGTAGAAGTCAATGTAGAAATCCACAGATGGGGTATCATATCCATTTGATTACTGAACTCTTCCTTTGCTTGAGGTCAGCTTTGGGTGACTGTTTATGAAGGACACACATATGTTCACAGAATTTTCACCATTTTGAGAGATCTAGGTACAGACTTCTGTAATAAATATCTTTCTCACTAATTTTGCAATCATGCCTCTCCCTAGTTCCTGATTATATATACAAACCATTGGCTATAGCCCATGAATCAGTATATAATTGTGAATTTGGGCATCTTTCCTTCCAAGTAAAAAGTATGATCATGTACACTTTACAAAATTCTGCCAACTATGAAGATTTTCCTTCATCATATAAATATGTGTATTTTGGAGGCATGGACCTCACAGATTTTTAGCAAAGCAATGATACATTTCCCTACTAGGACCTAGTAACTCTCCAGCTAGGGACTCTTGACCGAAATCTCTAGGTTTACATAACCAGCCATAAGTTCCTTCCTTTGAAGTAGGGTTCAAATCCAATCAGAAAGTGGTTAAGCTACTCTCATAATAGTCATGTCACTAATGCACTAAAGGGCAGGCACATCCTGTCTAGCAGGTCATTATTGTAGAGCAGGTTAGTAAGACCGCTGATTTTCTTTTCCCTCCCAACACCTGCACAGCATCGTCTGTGACCATGAAGATTAGCTCACATGGAGGAAGCTTCCAATTCATCTCCACAGCTTGATTCCTGTATGATCTGGGATCAACATCTGCAGTGTCTTCAACAGCAGGGTCTTACCACTAAGTTTGGATGCGCAATCAAGAACAAGGGCAATAGCCTGTGTATTGGGTATTGGGGGAAGCAGCTTTGGGGATTCCAAGACCAAACTTATAGGGAAGTGTCCCATACCTGGCACTGGAATTTTTGTTTAATAGCCTATAGTTCTGGTAGGAGCATTATCTCTCCTTGATAAGTATTTCCATTCACATTATTTTTAGATTGATTTTTAACAAACTTATTAAATGCTAGGTTTCCATGTGGCTTTTTTATATATCCATAGTTTTGATTGTCCTCCTCCTTTAGGCCCCTCTTCCCTATTTCCCACCACTATTTCTGTTTAGATACTACTATCCCCATTATTCTTCTTCTCTATTTTCAGGACTGATGTCTTCCACTATTTATGTACCACATTTTCACTATCCATTCATCGGTTGATGGACGACTAGGCTGATTCTACTTCTATGTGATGGATGATACTGATTATATATGTTGAACCATCCCCACATTCTTGAAATGAAGCCAAATTAATCAGAGGCAGATTTTTTATGTACTCTTAAATTTGAATTGCAGGTATTTTATTGAGGATTTTTTGCATCTATGGGCATGGCAGGTTATCTGTAACCACTGAGGTACCCACATGTGTAGTGCCACAACTACATTTTTGAAGTGTGCTCTGGGATATTTTCCCTTAGGTCTTTAAGTAAATGTGTATGTCATATGTAAAAATTAACTTCTTGAGTGTGCTTGTGAATGTTGATATAGTAGTTGAAAATGAGTCTATTCATTACTATATCGATAGTTTAAAAAGGAGAAAAAGATGGCCAAGGGGAGCAGGGTAGGAAAAAGGTGAATGAGTGCAAAGGGGGTTAAGGAGAATCTGTAGTTGGGTAGTGCATTGGATCCTAAGTCTTTCGGCACAGAGCAAAGGAGACAAGTCACGTTGAATAGTGGAACTCAGGGAAGCCCTTGCTAGACGATCTCAGGTGAGGCTGGAGAAGCTGTCAAAGACCACTTCCGGAACTGTTTTGTAAACTGTGTCATGAGTTTACAATTTTACCAGAGGGAATAAAAGTCACTAAAGAGTTCAAAGGAGTAATGTGTCAAAAAAATCTATCTTAGGGGAGAAAGAAAATATAAGAATGTGTGGCCAAAATATTCACAGATCTTGTGTAAATGCGAGTGTATGTGCAGATGGAAACACACAGAGCTTGAAGATAGATTAAGCCACTGCCTATGCGCTTACTGTCATGGAAAAAAATAAGCTAACAGTTTTAGAAATTTTAGTATACTCATAAAATCTAATGAGCAAGCAGATTAAAAATTGTACAGAGATGTGAATATATAAAAGGCAGTCTGAGTACCTGGAGAGATAGTTCAGAAGGTAAGAGCACTGGATGTTCTTCCAGAGGACCTGGATTCAATTCCCAGCAACCACATGGCAGCTCACAACTGTCTGTAACTATAGCTCCAGGTTTTCTGACACACTCATAGAGATGTAAGTGCAGGAAAAATATAGATTTACATAAAATAAAAATAAATTATTAAAATTACAGTGGCGGCCCCTGCCTAGCAACCGCAAGGCCCTGGGTTCGGGCCCCAGCCCCGGAAAAAAAAAAAAAAAAAAGAAAGAAAGAAAAAAAAATAACGGTGTGACACTAGCCCCCAATGGCTAAATATTTAATAATTAAGATATAAAATAAATAATGAATTTTATTAATTTCTATTGGAAAAAGTAAATGCATACCAATGGATACTGCTGTAAAAAATGAAGAAGGAAAGAAAGGAAAATGACTGAATGCCTGAAAGAAGGGAAAAAAAGAAGGAAAGAAAAGGGAATTTTTCCTTGCCAAAGAATTCTAATAACTAAATGTGGGAAGAATTAGGAAAAACATCATGTGAACACCATACTAATAAATGCCAATGGCAAGATTCTCTGATTAAAGCTAAAATTAGTAGGAGAAACAGTATACTTGAATAGCCTTAAAAGTATTACCTCAAATTCATTAATTATTGTGGGTAGTTTTAACATATGACATTTTAATTTCTAGACCAGTATCTTCAGTTTTCATTATTTGCAAAGTCTTTGATCCTAGGGACTCCCTTTAGTTTAGGACAAAATGTTGTTATGTACCCCAGGCTGTCCTGAACTTCCTAATCTTCCTGTCTTTTGGGTGCTAGGATGGGGACATCATACCTGACTCATATTACTTCTTATAGAAAAAGAATATCAAATGGAAAGCATTAGTTTTACAATGAAGAAACCACCTGCCTCTGCCTCCCAAGTGCTTGGTGGTGTCAAAAAATAGAAAGATAAATACAGTATAAAATCATTCACATATCATATCGAAAAATTAAAATATTAATCAAAATAGCATTAACAAGTAGGACACTATAAAATTTAAGAGTTTAGCAATAAAAATTATGCAAGGTATTTGTGGAGAAATTTTCCAGTGCTAATCAAGACCATAAAATAGTTCTGATCAAATGTATAAAGAATACATACACACCACACACACACACACACACACACAACAGAGAGAGAGAGAGAGAGAGAGAGAGAGAGAGAGAGAGAGAGAGGGAGAGGAAAATAAAGAAAAGTAAGTCAATGTTAAAAGTAAACAGGAAAGAGACATCCAGAGGCCACCTCTGAACAACTCAGCCCACATCTCTGATCTAAGGGGAAACTGCATAGTGCCTCTGGACACAGGGATCTAGGAACAGACAGCTGCTGGTACCCGTGGTTCTGGTCTGCGTGCAGGACCGAACTGATCCTGCCAAACAGCTCCCTGCACCCAAATCCTGTGGGGAAGAGAGCTGGAACCTCAGAAGTGTGGATACTCCTGAGAAGTCAGAGGAGACTACCCTCTGCCCACAGTCCAGATCCAAGAGGGAATCGCATAGTGCCAACTGTGACCCCTGGGTGCAAGGCCCTACATGAGCAATCAGGGGCAGGAATCTTTGATTCCTGCCTGTGCCTAGAGCTGGAAGACAGTCTTTAGAAGCACCACCACAGCTGAGAGCAGAGCACCTGTTCTCAGGAAAGGCTGAAAGAAAACAGGAAAACAGTTCTACAGGAGCTGACACAGAGGCCTACAGCAGGGTCAAGTCATTCCCAGAAACAGCAAGACAAGCAAACACCAGAGACAACACAATGGTTAAAGGCAAGTGCAGGAACCTAAGCAACAGAAACCAAGACTACTAGGCATCATCAGAGCCAAGTTCTCCAAGCAAAGAGAATATTGGACATCCAAACACACCAGAAAAGCAAGATTTAGATTTGAAAATCACATTTTTTATAATGATGGAGGACTTTAAGAAAGACATAAAGAACTCCCTTAGAGAAATGCAGGAAAGCACAAGTAAACAAGTAGAAGCCCTTTGAGAGGAAACACAAAAATCCCTAAAGGAATTACAGGAAAAATGGGGTTGGGGATTTAGCTCAGTGGTAGAGCACTTGCCTAGCGAGCACAAGGCCCTGGGTTCGGTCCCCAGCTCCGAAAAAAAGAAAAAAAAGAAAAAAGAAAAAGGAATTACAGGAAAACACAATCAAGCAGGTGAAGGAATTGAAAATGGAAATAGAAACAACAAAGAAAGCACAAAGGGAGACAACCCTGGATATAGAAAACCAAAGGAAGAAACAAGGAGCTGTAGATACAAGCATCACCAACAGAATATAAGAAATAGAAGAGAGAATCTCAGGGGCAGAAGATACCATAGAAAACATCAACACAACTGTCAAAGATAATGTAAAATGCAAAAAGCTCCTAGTCCAAAACATCCAGGAAATCCAGGACGCAATGAGAAGACCAAACCTAAGAATGAAAGGTATATAAGAATAAAAACTTCCAACTTAAAGAGCCTATAAATATATTCAACAAAATTATAGAAGAAAACTTCTCTAACTAAAGAAAGAGATGCCCATGAACATACAAGAAACCTAAAGAACCCCAAAAGAAAAGGACCAGAAAAGAAATTTCTCCTGTCACATAATAGTAAAAAAATCAAATATACAAAACAAAGAAAGAATATTAAAAGCAGTAATGGAAAAAGGTCAAGTGACATATAAAGGCAGACCTATAAGAATTACAGCAGACTTCTCACCAGAGACTATGAAAGCCAGAAGATCCTGAACAAATGTCATACAGTGTCAGCCCAACATCTCTCCAGCAAGAACAAATGCGGACACCAGGATCCTTCTGCAAAGCGTTTATTACATCTTTGAAGAGGAAGACCTGGGCCCAAAAGGCGCTTGTTTATAAAAAACGGTGCTGGTCCGCCTGATTGGTCGACCCATGATCTCACTGGTACGCCCCTGGGGTGGGCAAAAGACTTGCTACAAATATTACACTCTTGCACATCGACACACCTAGTTTCCTGAAAGAAGTCGGGCTGGTGAAAGCCAGCCATCTTGATCCGAATGGACAGATTTCCACAATACAGACCTAAGAGAACACAAATGCCAGCCCAACTACTGTATCCAGCAAACTCCCAATTAACACAGATGGAAACCAAGATATTCCATGACAAAACCAAATTTACAACATCTTTCTACAAACCCAGCCCTACAAAGGATAATAGATGGAAAACTCCAACACAAGAAGAGAAACTACACAGTACAGAAAGCAAGAATATAAGTTCCTGGCAATGAAACCAAAAGAGAGAAAAACAAACATAATTCCACCTCTAACAATGAAAATAACAGGAAGCAACAATCACTATTACTTAATATCTCTCAACATTAACAGACTCAATTCCCCAATAAAAAGACATAGATTAACAGACTGGAAACATAAAGAGGACCCAGTATTTTGCTGCATGCAGGAAACATACGTCAGAGACAAAGAAGGACACTACCTCAGAGTAAATGGTTAGAAAACAACTTTCCAAGCAAGTGACCCAGAGGAACAAGCTGGAGTTGCCATTCTAATATCAAATAAAATTGACTTTCAACCAAAAGTCATTAAAAAAGATAAGGAAGGACACTTCATATTTATCAAAGAAAAAGTCCACCAAGATGAACTCTCAATCTTAAATATCTATGCTCCAAATGCAAGGGCACCTACATTCATGAAAGAAACCTTACTAAAGCTCAAAGCACACATTGTACCTCACAAAATAATAGTAGGAGATTTCAACACCCCATTCTCATCAATGGACAGATCATGGAAACAGAAATTAAACAGAGACATAAAGAAACAAACAGAAGTTATGAACCAAATGGATTTAACAGATATTTGTAGAACATTTCATCCAAAACAAAAGGATATACCTTCTTCTCAGCACCTCATGGTACCTTCTAAAATTGACCATTGGTCATAAAACAGGCCTCAACAGATACAGGAAGATTGAAATAATCCCATGGATCCTATCAGATCACTGTGGACTAAGGCTAGTCTTCAACAACAACAAAAACAACAGAAAGCCCACACACACGGAAGCTAAACAAGGCTCTACTCAATGACAACTTGGTCAAGGAAGAAATAAAGAAAGAAATTAAAGACTTTTTAAAATTTAATGAAAATGAAGGCACAACATACCCAAACTTATGGGATACAATGTAAGCAATGCTAAGAGGAAAACTCATAACTCTGAATGTCTCCAAAAAGAAACTGGAGAGAGAGTATACACTAGCAGCTTGACAGCATATCTGAAAGCTCTAGAACAAAAAGAAGCAAATACACCCAAGAGGAGTAGAAGGCAGGAAATAATCAAACTCAGGGTTGAAATCAAACAATTATAAACAAAAAGAACTATACAAAGAATCAACAAACCCGGGAGCTGGTTCTTTGAGAAAGTAAACAAGATAGGTAAACCCTTAGCCAGACTAACCAGAGGGCACAGAGACAGTATCCAAATGAACAAAATCAGAAATGAAAAGGGGATGTAACAACAGAAACTGAGGAAATTAAAAAAAATTATCAGATCCTACTACAAAAGTCTGTAACCAACAAAAATGGAAAATCTAGATGAAATGGACAAATTTCTAGATAGATACTAGGCACCAAAATTAAGTCAAGATTAGATAAACCATCTAAACAGTCCCATAACTCCAAAGAAACAGAAGCAATCATTAAAAGTCTCCCAACCAAAAAAAGCCCAGGACCAGATGGGTTTAGTTCAGAATTCTATCAGACCTTCATAGAAGACCTCATACCAATACTGTCCAACCTATCCCACAAAATAGAATCAGAAGATACACTACCCAATTCCTTTTATGAAGCCACAATTATGCTTATACCCAACCACAGAAAGACCCTACAAAGAAAGAGAACTTCAGACCAATTTCCCTCATTAATATGGATGCAAAATTACTCAATAAAATTTTTGCAAACTGAATCCAAGAACACAACAGAATGATCATTAATCATGTTCAAGTAGGCTTTATCCCATGGATGCAGGGATGGTTCAATATAGGAAATGCAGTGATGTAATCCACTATAAAAAACAAACTCAAAAAAAGAACACCATGGTCATTTCATTAGATGTTGAGAAAGACGAGACAAAAACTAACACCCCTTCAAGGATAAAAAGTCCCAAAGATTGTGAATTCAAGGCCCATATCTAATCATAGTAAAAGCAATATACAAAACCAGTAGCTAACATCAAAACCAAATGGAGAGAAACCTGCATAATCCCACTCAAAATCTGAGACTAGATGTATATTCTCTCATTTATTCAATACAGTACTCAAGTCCTAGCCAGAGCAATCAGAAAGTGAAAGGAGGTCAAGGTCACAAATTGGAAGGAAGAAATCAATATCACTATTTGGCAGATGGTATGATAGCATTCTTTTTTTTTATTTTATTCCTTTCCCAGTTTCCAGGCAAACATCCTCCCCCCTCCCCTTCTTTAGTGGGTATTCCTCCCCATCCTCCTCTTGCCGCCCTCCCCCAACAATCTAGTTCACTGGGGGTTCAGTCTAGCAGACCCAGCTTCCCTTCCACTCGGTGCTCTTACTAGGATATTCATTGCTACCTATGAGTTCAGAGTCCAGGGTCAGTCCATGTATAGTCTTTAGGTAGTGGCTTAGTCCCTGG
>NC_046172.1:105001280-105091359 GCF_011064425.1 Rattus rattus
ATTCTCAGTTCAGTGGTTTGCTGCTGGCATTCACCTCTGTATTTGCTGTATTCTGGCTGTGTCTCTCAGGAGCGATCTACATCTGGCTCCTGTCGGTCTGCACTTCTTTGCTTCATCCATCTTGTCTAATTGGGTGGCTGTATATGTATGGGCCACATGTGGGGCAGGCTCTGAATGGGTGTTCCTTCAGTCTCTGTTTTAATCTTTGCCTCTCTATTCCCTGCCAAGGGTATTCTTGTTTATGTCATCTTTCTATTTGCTTTTCTAGTATTTCTCTAAATTCTTCAGAAATCATGAAAATAAAGAAGAGTAATTCTCACGACCTCTGAATTCCTCTGGCATTCCTACTGCAGGCTTACTTTTATTCTGATTTTAAATGATACCAGGAACTTTTAAATAAATTATAAAATTTATTTGGCATTTCAAAGAAGACTTTTTCAAGATTCAGATTGGAATGTACATTGTTTTGGCTTTGGTTAAGAGTCTTCAACTTGGTAAAGGCAACAGAGCAAAGTGGCTTAGTGACGCATGAAGGGCTGAGTATTTCATGAGAAGCTTTAGTGTACTTCAGCATCTAAAGTAAAGAACTGTCAGAATGTGTAAGCCTTTAGTCGGAATATCTTTCCATAAGTGTCACTTAAATCTCACTTTTCGAACACTTTTTACTTATTTTATAAATTCGGTTTGTTCTATGTAGTTAGAATAAGATTTCTTTCTTTCCCCAGAATAGAGTAAGTAAATATGCAGGAAAGTCTACATACTGACCTAGGGAAACTGGTTCTGATTTGAGCTCTGTCCTCTTAATTTAACAATTAGTGAACTTTTCTTTAATTGGTATCAGTATCTTCCTTTATGTATTCATGTTCTTATTTTTGTCGTCATAGTTATTTTTATCCCACTTTTTTCCTTCTCCCCTATGTGCATTTTATGATAGCCATATCTTTTGCAATGCAAAATATCAGAGCCCACAATGCATTAACATTTTCACATGTGTCAAGAGCTGATCTTTGACCACTTACTCGCAAAAGTCTGTGTGGAGCGACTAATTATCCAGGTTTCCTTCTATTCCGTTTTCATCTGTGCCTTTCATTGTCTTGCATAAAATATGATTCTTTTGCTGAGATTATGTATAATAAAGGGCCTCAGTAATGGTCTTAGTAATGTATTTCATGGACTGATTTTTCTGTAATTAACATAACATCACTTACTGAAAACAGATCCATACTCATAAAAGGAGTAAAGAAAGTACAAAGTATCCTTATAATACAACAGGAATAAATAGAATCAGTTTCAGGCATAACATGTTTTTTTTAAATATTATTTATTTTTTAAAAGATAAAAATATATTTTGAAATATAATTAAATATTAATATAATTACTCATACAAGTTAAATAAAAATAGAAACTTACATATCCATATTGACATGTTGCTATTTTAATGACTATTCTTAGCATGGTTTCGATCATTTATATAAATATCTAGTAAGTTTTTATAGACACCTTGTTTTCTGTGACTCCAAAAAAGTCCTTTCTAATACATAATGAGGTCTTTGATAGTCCAGTTAGTATTTAAAAAAACATAGCAGGTTATGTATATCATGTCTTATGATAACAATATATAATCAGTGATGAAAATATAAGTTTTAACATCATGTTTTATAAGGAGAAGTTTCCCCTATATATCACTAAAATCAAGGAAAACAATAATCATCATGAAAGGAACAGAAATTTACAAAAGCAAGGTGGATGAAATAAGTATAATATTTCACTATTCAATGTTCAATTACATTGCCCAACTACCAAGTTGGCTGTTAAATTTAACTTAAGGCTTCCTTTGAATATAAACTATAGCTAATGTAAGAGATAAAGGTGTTGATTTCTCATTTTCCAGTTTGAAAAATGATGAAGGCAGTTAAATTTGATTTTAACTGTAGACATGTGCATTTGTTTTCAGCCATAATGCTATGTTTCTGTGATACTTAAAGAATTTTCCTTTTGGTTCCTATGAACAGTCCTAGAAATTATTATGATTCTAGCTGTACTGAAACCAGACTTCTCCACAAGTGATTATGAAATTTAGTGAGAATTAGAAATAATTATTGGTTCCAAGAAAGTAAATGTAATAGGAGCTATATACTTGGTACAATTGATCTTTTTTATTGAAAGATGGAATTGATTCAGAAAGTTTAGCAATCTGGAGTAAAATTATATTAACATTAACAACAAAAACTAGACTTAAATGCACTCTATATGAAAGAGACTAAAACACCTGCTTAAATGACCTTATATCCACAAATGTATGAATATACCAGTATGCACATATGTATACATTGACATACATTCCTTTGTTCGATAGTCCCCATTATTAACCAAATAATTCAGGAATTTTTAATTCCTTTTATAAATTTATAGGCATGTTTGATATATGTAAAAGTTCACTCACCATTTTGTATGCTATGTATTGTTATGTAACCAATTAACCCTATGATTTGAGATTTAAAACAATAAGAACAAAGCTGCCATGATTTCACTTTATTTTGGATGGGGACTTGGAAAAAGCTTTGGTGACCAAATCTTCCATGGAGTTACAGCCATGGTATTAAGAAAGACTGCCATCGTCATTGTTAAAAAGACATAATCCAAGTATAGAATCGAATAAGTATTATTCCCAATACTGTTGGTAGAATCCCTTATATTCCTCTGTGGTTTTTAGCCAAAGATTTCAGTTTTTCATCATGAAGTCTTCAAGTTGAGTTTCTTCCTCAATTAGTAATTGTTATTTGTTAAAAGGAATGATGAAAGGAGAAAGAAGAAACATAGTTCAAGTAATTTTGGGGAACAAGTCTCAGAAAGAACAGAGCTCTTTTTGCTCATTACATTCCCATCACAATTCTAGTACCCACTTAGGGTACTTAACTAAGTGAATATTATCAACAATTTTGTAAATATATAGTAAAAGTACTATGTTATTGATCTCTTATTCTCTTTAATAATACCTAAATGTAATTAAGAATGCCAGCCAAAAGGGTTACTTAATTTTTCCACATTTTCAGTTGCATTAATAGAAGAATGTTGATTTTAAAATAATTTTAATCTATTTTTATTTTATTCAAATGGGTGTTTTGCCTACATGAATGTCTGTGCACCATCTTTGAACCTGTTCATAATAGATGCCAGTAGAGGATGTCAGATTCTTTCCTGCTGGAGTTAACAGACGGTTTTAAACTGTGATGTTGGGACTGGGAGTCTAACTCAGTTTCTCTTCAAGAATACCCAGTGGTTTGAACAGCTAAGCCATTTCTCCAAACTCGTGTTAATTTTTTCTATCATCTCCTTTATATATTAATATCATTCTATACTTTATTAAAATGTCTCTAAATCGAATCTTAATCATCCTTTTTGGGTTTCTATACCCACATTCAGAGCAGTCATTTCTATCAATTTTATAGATCATATTTATCTTATCCATTTTGGGTTTGGTCTAACATCAGGGTTTGTTAGTCTGTTTCCTTGGTTATATCACTGAATATACCTTTTATGATACATTAGCATACTATAATTTCAATGTTCATTGAAAATATTTTATTATAAATCACACAAAATAATTAATATAACACTGATTTTTCTAATAATTAGATTCATAAATAATGAGTTAATAATATTATGTTAGGACAACATAAAATATACTGTGAGGTTATTTGTTGTAAACAACTCAGGAAACCTATAAAATTATACAGATTTTTGTCTAGAGAAAAATGTGACAAATACATAATTAAACTTCTCTAATTTAAAGGTAAACAAATCGAGTTGCTTATAACCTGGTATGAAGAACTATGGATTGTTGCAATATATTTCAAATATACAAAATACTAATAAATTTAATATAACTGAAAATTACATCTTGCTTTATATTGTCCTCAAGACTTACAATAATGTTTTCAGCTACATTAGACATATTTACATACTATTTTCTATGTGATAGGTGAATATATTTTTTTAATTATAATTATCAACTATAATATTATTAAAGGTGATGATATACTGTTTATTCTTTTAGTAATTTGTTGTATGTGGTGTTTTCAAACATATTGTTTATCCATTTCACAAACATCTGGAATCTCAAGGGATTTATACCATATTTTTTTATTTAAAGAAAAGACTCATTTTAGTGTCCTAAGTAGTTGGTTCTTTTGCTAGTTTATGTTTTTTCATTGTGCATAATTCTCAGCTTTTGTATTTAATGATTTATGCCGTAGACTGCTCAAAAGGAATCTAAAAAAATTTAACATGGCTTATGAAATTCACATATCATGAAATAATTGAATCAGAAAATAAAATAGATCAATTTGGAAAAAGTAAAAGTACAAAAGGGATTTGGTTTTAATTCCACCCTGATAAAATTACACAGTTTACCATACTACCTGTGTATCTGATAAAAAGCCAAAATTAGCCTCTCTGCTTCTTTTGTTATGGGATACAAAGATAAAAACTGAACTCATAGTAAATACAAATAAAAATATTCCAATCAACACTGAGTAGTTGGATCATATACAGTATTGAAATGGAAAAAAATCTGATATCAAGATGGAAGAAAGATGTTTATAATAAAGCAGATTATGGTCTCAAGAGAAAGTTTATATTAAATATAGTACATTTCAAATGATAAAAAAATTAAAGACAAATAAAAATGTAATCAGGTCATTATACTTGAATAACATAATTAAAATACAGTCTCTGCTAATCAAGCTTAATTCCAAGATAGAATTTGATAAACAGAGAAAAGATATAGTTTGTGTAACTTTAACAAACTTTTTTGCAAAGTATTTTTTAATAATTTTAGATAAATATTGTCTTTGAAAATATCTGAAACATGCATTTTAGAATATACTACATTAATGAATAAATACACATCCACATTCTTTTGCCATAAAGGTACATATATAAATAATTTCTCATTAGACATAGAAACCTAATGAGATCAGGTAATTGAGAAAAAGTATTTTATTTACATATAAGTTGGCTGGATATTTGTCTTGTTCATTAAGTTGTCAAAAGCTTAAAAGGCTGACTTCATTGGAATTTAATTGTCATGAAAGTTTTTTCTTTTGTTTTGTATTTTTAAATAAAGTTTGTAATCTAATGAACACATAGAACAAAACTGTGCTGATAAAAAACAGTTTCATAAATTAATAAGTGTTAGGAAGTCAGGGAGTGGTTCAAGCCACAGAAGAGGGAGTGGATTGGCCAGGACTCTTGTGTAGCTGCTATATGACAACTTCCATGTTGAAGGAGCAGGACCCGTGCAGTAAACAAGCATTTATACAAATGAGCGACAATACAAAATCTGTGTATAAAACTAGGATTTTCTTTGAAAACATAATTTTGCCACAGATTAAAAAATGTATGTCAGGGAAATTTGATTTAAGTCAGCATTATATATATATATATATATATAATATTTATGTATATTAATTATATGTAACATATTTATATATATTACACACACACACAAACCAAGAAAATCCTTCTGTTCACTTTTACTCAACTGTAAACTGTATATTGGATGAGTTGAAGGTGGTGGTGGCTGCAGGAGAATTAAGAAAGATGATGTCTGAAGAGCAGGGTAAGGGGAGGAGGAGATAGGGCAAAAAGCCAATGAAATCTTCCTTGACTCCAAGGTTTCAGCAAGGTCCTAAGTTATGCATAACAGTCCACAGCATGCTTGCATACACGCATCCAGAGCACCACATCCTGTGTTCACTGTGTGAGTCACTTAGTGCAAAGGCTGTTGTATTCTGTTTAACAAAGAATTCCATGGCCCGGTTCCTTTCTCCAAGTGAGGAGAGAAACCCTTCCCCTAAGGCTTTTGCAAATTCATGGGTTAGTGGTCTGTCTTGGGTGAGAACTTCATGTAAACATACAAGCAGCACCATTCCCAAAGGAGGGCTATCCATAGAGCTAGGCAGGCACAAGTGTGAGGAAAGCTGGTGGTATCTGGCAGTCTGTCCCTCAGCAGGTTCCCCTCTGCCTGGCTAGGTTTTCATGTTTCAGAGCCTCAGGAAAATGCTCTGAGGTGGCAACCATGCAGAGCCTCACATTGAGGCAATGACAATCTCGAAGTGGGAAGAGATGTTGGAGATGTTGGCAAGGAGTTCAGGGCCAGCCGGAGGCCTAAGAACTCACAGGGTGGAAGATCTGCAGCACATAGGCAGGCTAATTGGAGCAAGGGCTGGGAACTGTGACAATCCCTGCTGCTTGCTTGGCTGCAGGCAAGAGATGAAGAGAGCCTTTCGGACATATCAAACATACCTCTTTGCTATAATTATCATCAAGAATTAGCTTTTTCATCAAAGGTCCCTACCTATGATTCATGAGATTCTCTCACCTCCAGGCCTCTGGTATAGTCTAGAGGTCACTTGCCTCCCATGTCCAGAGGTTGTATATTTCCACTCATTCTACTGGCCCTCGGGGCTTCACCCCTGCCCCTTCCCGTACTTGATCATGTTCCCACTTTCCCCTGCACTTTCCACTCCCCTCTCCTACCCAGTTTCCTCCCTTCCTCTGCCCTCTGCATTCTTCTCCTTCCCACGTGGGATTGAAGCATCCTTTCTTGGGTCCTTTGACTTGTTAACCTTCTCCATATCCATGAATCTTATCCTGGGTATTCTGTACCTTGTTGTCTAACATCCACTTATTAGTGGTACAGATTTCATACATGGATGTCTTTTGGGTCTGAGAAACCTCACTCAAGATGATATTTCTAGTTCCATCCATTAGTCTACAAAACTCTTGATGTCCTCCTTAATAGCTGAATAGTATCTTGTTGTGTAAATGAGATATTTTCTATATGCATTCTTCTGTCCTGGGACATCTGAGTTGTTTCCAGCTTCTGGCTATCACAAATAAGGCCACTATGATCATAGTGGAGTGTGTGCCCCTGTAGCATGGTGGGGGATCTTTTGGGTATATTTCCAAGTGTGGTATAGCTGGGTTTTCAGGTAAATCTTTTTTCAATTTTCTAAGGAATTTCCAGATTGATTTTTAGAGTGGTTGTATCAGTTTGCAGTGCCACCAGCAATGGAGGAGTGTTCCTCTTTTTCTGCCTTCTTACCAATATGTGCTATTACCTGAGGGTTTTTTTTTGTTTGTTTGTTTGTTTTCATAGCCATTTTGATTGATATAATGTGGAATCCCAGGGTCATTTTGATGTGCATTTCCCTGATCACTAAGACTTGAACATTTCTTTAAATGCTTCTTGGCCATTCGAGATGCCTTGGTTGTGAATTTTCTGTTCAGTTCTATGACTCAATTTTCAATTGGGTTGTTTGCTTTTTGGATGTTAGCTTCTTGATTTTTTAAAATATATTTTGGATATTAGCTCTCTATCAGATGTGGGATTAGTGAAAAAATTTTCCCCAATTTGTCAGTTGTTGATTTGTCCTACTGACAGTGTCCTTTGCCTTAGAGAAGCTTTCCAGTTTCAGGAGGTTCCATTTATCAATTCTTCATCTTAGAGCCAGAGCCATTTGAGTTCTGTTTAGGAAATTTCTCCCCATGCACATGAGTTCAAGACTCTTTCCCACTTTCTCTTCTTTTTTTCCCAGAATTTTCTTATTTATTTATTTGTTTTTACACTCCAGATTTTATTCCCCTCCCGGTCCATACCCTCCAGCCTACCCTACCCAACCCACCAGACCTCTAAACTTCCTGGGGCCTCCAGTCTCTTGAGGATTAGGTGCATCTTCTCTGACTGAACCCAGACCCGGCAGTCCTCTGCTGTATATGTGTTGGGGGTCCTCATTTCAGCTTGTGTATGCTGCCTGGTTGGTGATCCAGATCTTGGGGGTCAAGGTTAATTGAGAATGTTGGTTCTCCTACCGGGTTGCCCTTCTCCTCTGCTTCATCCAGCTTTTCCTAATTCAGAGGTCAGCACCTTCTATTCATTGGTTAGGTGCACATATCTGCATCTGACTCTAAGCTGCTTGTTGGGTCTTTTGGAGGGCAGTCATGATAGATCGATTTTAGTGAATGCCCCATAGGCTCAGTAATAGTGTCAGGTCTTGGGCCTCCCCTTGAGCTTGATCCCAATTTGGCCTGTCCCTGGACCTTCTTTTCCTCAAGCTTTTCTCCATTTCCATCCCTGAATTTCTCTAAGATGGTAAAGCTTATGGGTCAGGGCTTTGACTGTGGGATAGCAACCCCATCCTTCATGTGAATCCCTGTCTTTCTGTTGGAGGTGAGTTCAATATGTTCTTTCTCCCCACTGTAGGGCATTTCATTTAGGGTTTCCCCCTCTTGAGTCCTGAGGATCTCTCATTTCTGAGGGTCTCTGGTACTCTAGACATTCTCCCCAATCTACTTCCTCCTGGGGTTGCCTGTTTTCATTTTTCTGTTGGCCCTAGGGGCTTCAGTAGTTATCCCCATCTAATACTAGATCATGTTCCCCTCTCCCACCATATCCATCCCCTTTCCCTCCCCTGTCCCTCCCTTCCTCCCTCTTCTCTCCTTGTGGTTTATTTCTTCTCTTCCCCAAGTGGGACTGAGGAGTCCTCACTTGGACCCTTCAGCTTGTTGATCTTTTTGAGTTCTGTGGACTGTATCTTGGTTATTCTGCATTTTTTGGCTAATATTCACTTATTAGTGAGAACATACTGTTCATATCCGTTTGACTCTGAATTAACTCACTCTTGATGATATTTTCTAGATCCATTCATTTTCCTGCAAAACTCAGGATGTCCTCATTCTTAATAGCTGAGTAGTACTCCATTGTGTAAATGAACCGCATTTCCTGTATTCATTCTTCTGTTGTGGACATCCAGGTTGTTTCCAGTTTCTGACTATCATAAATAAGGCTGCTATGAACATAGTGAAACACATACACATACCACAGTAGCATGGTGGGGCATCTTTTGGGTATATTACCAAGACTGGTATAGCTGGGTCTTTGGGTAGATCTTTTTCAATTTTCTGAGGAACCTCCGGATTGATTTTCAGGGTGGTTGTACCAGTTTGCAATACAACCAGCCATGGAGAAGTATTCTGCTTTTTCTGCCTTCTTGCCAACATGTGCTGTGACCTATGTTTTTGATCTTAGCCATTCTGCATGGTGTGAGGTAGAATCTCAGGGTTGTTTTGATGTGCATTTCCCTGATAACTAAGATTTGAACATTTCTTTAAATGCTTCTTGGCTATTCGAGATGCCTCTGTTGTGAACTTTCTGTTTAATTCTATGCCCCAATTTTGATTGGATTGTTTGCTTTTTTGGAGGTTAGCTTCTTGATTTCTCTCTATATTTTAGATATTAACCCTCTACCACATGTGGGATTAGTGAAGATTTTTCCCCAATCTGTAAGTTGTTGATTTCTCTTATTAATTATGTCCTTTCCCTTACAGAATCTTTTCAGTTTCATGAGGTTCCATTTATCAATTCTTGATTTTAGAGCCTGAGCCATTGGAGTTCTGTTTAGAAAATCCCCCCTCCATGCCCATGAGTTTGAGGATCTTTCCTACTTCCTCTTCTATTAGATCTAGTTTTATGTTGAGGTCCTTGATCCACTTGGAGTTCAGCTTTGTGCAAGGTGACAAATATGAATCTATTTTCTTTTTTCTATATATGAACCACCAGTAGGAGAGAACTTGTCAAATCCACCTCCAGTAGAAAGACAGGGCATCAAGTAGAAGGATGGGATAGACATCCCACAGTCAAAAACTCTAACCCAGTATTATTCCTGTCTAAAAAGACCTGCAGCGACAGAAATGGAGAGGAGACTGAGTGAAAGGAGGTCCTGTGACTGTGGGATCCAGCTCAAGGGGAGGCTCCAAGGCATGACACTATTACTGATACTATGATATACTTATAGACAGGAGCCTAGCATGGCTGCCCTCTAAGAGTCCCAATAAGGAGCTGACAGACAGAAGCAGATATTTAAACCCAACCAATGGTCTGAAGTTGGGGACCCCTGTAGTTCAATTGGGGAAAGGCTGGAAGTGTTTGACAAGGAGGATAACCCCAAGTGAAGACCAGCAGTCTCAACAAACTTGGAACCCTGAGATCTCTCAGACATCAAGTCGCCAACTAGGCTGTATACACTATCTGGTACAAGGCCCCCGACACATAGAACAGAGGACTTCCGGGTCTGGCCTCCATGGGAGAAGAAGCACCTAACCCTTGAGAGACTTGAGGCCCCAGGAAATGCAAAGGCCTAGGGGTGTGTGGGGGTGTAAAGACGAGGTCTTGGAGGAATAGGATGAGGAACTGTTGGAATGTGGACTGTGAGGGGGAAAACAGTTGAACTGAAAAAAAAAGATTAAAGATAATAAATAAAAAAGAAAATAATTAGCTTTTTCTCATTAATAATTTATTTGTGGTCAAAATATTTTAGAAACTATTGGGGTATAGAGTAGACCACCTTTTTCTTCTTTTATTTTAATATAAATTATTGGACCCTATGTTATAGATAACTTTTATTCTTAATAATTATGCCTGAGAAGGCAAGAGAATAAATGGGAGTCTAAGGCCAGCCTATTCTCTATACAAAGTTGCAGTTCAACTTGGGATACATCAGAAAACCTGTTTTAAGGACTATCTTTCAAAAATATGTGTTATAATATAAAATAAATATTTTAATGATGGTATTCACATCGTTAATCTCTATAATGGGTGACACCATTGTTAAATAGACACTCTAGCAAAGTTGTTGTTATTTGTCTTGATTTGTTATGTGTATTTGTTGCATGTAAGAAAAAAATTGACATTAAAATAACAGAAGTAATGTTTTTCTGCTATTAAGAATACACCAAGTAAGGCGATATCGTAACTTTGTTTTTGTTTTCAAGTTAATAATCACTGTTAGTTCATTTGCTATATTAATAACATTATGACATTAAATGTTCATGTTGTCAGGATTTCTAACCCGGTAGTAGAGGTCCTGCTTAGACGCACATGGCCCTGGGTTAGAGCCTCAGTTTTATGTTCTTTACAAGATCCATTGAGTGTACTGAAGCCATTATCACCTCTCTGCTATTCATTACAGCCACAGTCAATTCTGGACATTGACAAAATAAATGTCCATTCAAGGTAGAAATTACTTCTCAAAACCAGGGTTTATCACATCACCTAAAATTTAAATTAGATGAGACCTTTTATGGAAAAAATGGAAAATTATGAATATTGTTATTTAAATATCTTAAAGATTTCAGAGGTTTATTTTGAATGAAAAGTGTTTGAATGTTGTTGTAAAAATATAAAAAATAAAAAAGTAAGTTGAGATCTTCCTGGTTGCTGCCGCCGCAGAGAGCTTTTGGGCAGCACCCCGCGAGCATACTTGAGCCTCGGGACCACAGGTAAGACCAACTTTTCCTCTGCAAGAGACCTGCCTGGTGAACTCGGGACACACAGAGGCAGAATTCCTCTAGGACCGGGCATGTCCTGTGTTTACCGGGAGTCCCACACCCGCAGATCCTGGCCTGAAGCACCAATCTGCTCCCAGACCCCGTGGGAGAGAGACCTCACTGCCTGGTCAGGTAGGCACTCCTGAGGATGCAGAGTGGAAGAGACCACAAACACTGCCCACGCCTGCCCACATCCCTGGCCCAAGAGGAAACTGTATAAGCCCTCTGGGTTCCCGTGGGGGAGGGCCCAGGAGCAGCAGGACCCCTGCGTCTGAGACACCGCCAGAACCTGAAGGAAACAGACCAGATAAATTGTTCACTGCACCCAAATCCCGTGGGAGGGAGAGCTAAACCTTCAGAGAGGCAGACACACCTGGGAAACCAGAAGAGACTGCACTCTGCACACACATCTCGGACAGCAGAGGAAAACACCAAATGCCATCTGGAACCCTGGTGCACCGAAGCTCCCGGAAGGGGCGGCGCAGATCTTCCTGGTTGCTGCCGCCGCAGAGAGCTCGTGGGCAGCACCCCGCGAGCTAACTTGAGCCTCGGGACCACAGGTAAGACCAACTTTTGTGCTGCAAGTGACCTGCCTGGTGAACTCAAGGCACTGGCCCAGAGGAACAGCTGAAGACCTGTAGAGGAAAAAACTACTGCATGAAAGCAGAACACTCTGTCCCCATAACTGGCTGAAAAGAAAACAGGAAAACAGGCTACAGCACTCCTGACACACAGGCTTATAGGACAGTCTAGCCACTGTCAGAAATAGCAGAACAAAGTAACACTAGAGATAATCTGATGGCGAGAGGCAAGCGCAGGAACCCAAGCAACAGAAACCAAGACTACATGACATCATCGGAGCCCAATTCTCCCACCAAAACAAACATGGAATATCCAAACACACCAGAAAAGCATGATCTAGTTTCAAAATCAGATTTGATCATGATGCTGGAGGACTTCAAGAAAGACGTGAAGAACTCCCTTAGAGAAACACAGGAAAACATTAATAAACAAGTAGAAGCCTACAGAGAGGAATCGGAAAAATGCCTGAAAGAATTCCAGGAAAATACAATCAAACAGTTGAAGGAATTAAAAATGGAAATGGAAGCAATCAAGAAAGAACACATGGAAACAACCCTGGATATAGAAAACCAAAAGAAGAGACAAGGAGCTGTAGATACAAGCTTCATCAACAGAATACAAGAGATGGAAGAGAGAATCTAGGAGCAGAAGATTCCATAGAAATCATTGACTCAACTGTCAAAGATAATGTAAAGCAGAAAAAGCTACTGGTCCAAAACATACAGGAAATCCAGGACTCAATGAGAAGATCAAACCTAAGGATAATAGGTATAGAAGAGAGTGAAGACTCCCAGCTCAAAGGACCAGTAAATATCTTCAACAAAATCATAGAAGAAAACTTCCCTAACCTAAAAAAAGAGATACCCATAGGCATAAAAGAAGCCTACAGAACTCCAAATAGATTGGACCAGAAAAGGAACACCTCCCATCACATAATAGTCAAAACACCAAACGCACAAAATAAAGAAAAGAATATTAAAAAGCAGTAAGGGAAAAAGGTCAAGTAACATATAAAAGGCAGACCTATCAGAATCACACCAGACTTTTAGCAGAAACTATGAAGGCCAGAAGATCCTGGACTGATGTCATACAGACCCTAAGAGAACACAAATGCCAGCCCAGGTTACTGTATCCTGCAAAACTCTCAATTAACATAGATGGAGAAACCAAGATATTCCATGACAAAACCAAATTTACACAATATCTTTCTACAAATCCAGCACTACAAAAAGATAATAAATGGTAAAGCCCAACATAAGGAGGCAAGCTATACCCTAGAAGAAGCAAGAAACTAATCCTCTTGGCAACAAAACAAAGAGAAGAAAAGCACACAAACATAACCTCACATCCAAATATGAATATAACAGGAAGCAATAATCACTATTCCTTAATATCTCTCAACATCAATGGCCTCAACTCCCCAATAAAAAGACATAGATTAACAAACTGGATGCATAGCGGGACCCTGCATTCTGCTGCCTACAGGAAACACACCTCAGAGACAAAGACAGACACTACCTCAGAGTGAAAGGCTGGAAAACAACTTTCCAAGCAAATGGTCAGAAGAAGCAAGCTGAGTAGCCATTCTAATATCAAATAAAATCAATTTTCAACTAAAAGTCATCAAAAAAAGATAAGGAAGGACACTTCATATTCATCAAAGGAAAAATCCACCAAGATGAACTCTCAATCCTAAATATCTATGCCCCCAAAACAAAGGGAACCTACATACGTAAAAAAACCTTACTAAAGCTCAAAACACACATTGCACCTCACACAATAATAGTAGGAGATTTCAACACCCCACTCTCATCAATGGACAGATCATGGAAACAGAAATTAAACAGAGGCGTAGACAGACTAAGAGAAGTCATGAGCCAAATGGACTTAACGGATATTTATAGAACATTCTATCCTAAAAGCAAAAAGGATATACCTTCTTCTCAGCTCCTCATGGTACTTTCTCCAAAATTGACCATATAATTGGTCAAAAACAGGCCTCAACAGGTACAGAAAGATAGAAATAATCCCATGCGTGCTATCAGACCACCACGGCCCTAAAACTGGTCTTCATAACAATAAGGGAAGAATGCTCCACATATACGTGGAAATTGAACAATGCTCTACTCAATGATAACCTGGTCAAGGAAGAAATAAAGAAAGAAATTAAAACTTTTAAATTTAATGAAAATGAAGGTACAACATACCCAAACTTATGGGACACAATGAAAGCTGTGCTAAGAGGAAAACTCATAGCGCTGAGTGCCTGCAAGAAAGAAACAGGAAAGAGCATATGTCAGCAGCTTGACAGCACCTAAAAGCTCTAGAACAAAAAAAGCAAATACACCCAGGAGGAGGTAGAAGGCAGGAAATAATCAAACTCAGAGCTGAAATCAACCAAGTAGAAACAAAAAAGGACCACAGAAAGAATCAACAGAACCAAAGTTGGTTCTTTGAGAAAATCAACAAGCTAGATAAACCCTTAGCCAGACTAACGAGAGGACACAGAGAGTGTGTCCAAATTAACAAAATCAGAAATGAAAAGGAGACATAACTACAGATTCAGAGGAAATTCAAAAAATCATCAGATCTTACTATAAAGCCTATATTCAACAAAACTTGAAAATCTGCAGGAAATGGACAATTTCCTAGACAGATACCAGGTACCAAGTTAAATCAGGAACAGATAAACCAGTTAAACAACCCCATAACTCTTAAGGAAATAGAAGCAGTCATTAAGGGTCTCCCAACCAAAAAGAGCCCAGGTCCAGACGGGTTTAGTGCAGAATTCTATCAAACCTTCATTGAAGACCTCATACCAATATTATCCAAACTGTTCCACAAAATTGAAACAGATGGATCACTACCAATTCCTTCTATGAAGCCACAATTACTCTTATACCTAAACCACACAAAGACCCAACAAAAGAAAGAGAACTTCAGACCAATTTCCCTTATGAATATCGACAAAAAATACTCAATAAAATTCTGGCAAACCGAATCCAAGAGCACATCAAAACAATCATCCACCATGATCAAGTAGGCTTCATCCCAGGCATGCAGGGATGGTTTAATATACGGAAAACCATCAACGTGATCCATTATATAAACAAACTGAAAGAACAAAACCACATGATCATTTCATTAGATGCTGAGAAAGCATTTGACAAAATTCAACACCCCTTCATGATAAAAGTCCTGGAAAGAATAGGAATTCAAGGCCCATACCTAAACATAGTAAAAGCCATATACAGCAAACCAGTTGCTAACATTAAACTAAATGGAGAGAAACTTGAAGCAATCCCACTAAAATCAGGGACTAGACAAGGCTGCCCACTCTCTCCCTACTCATTCAATATAGTTCTTGAAGTTCTAGCCAGAGCAATCAGACAACAAAAGGAGGTCAAGGGGATACAGATTGGAAAAGAAGAGGTCAAAATATCACTATTTGCAGATGATATGATAGTATATTTAAGTGTCCCAAAGTTCCACCAGAGAACTACTAAAGCTGATAAACAACTTCAACAAAGTGGCTGAGTCTAAAATTAACTCAAATAAATCAGTAGCCTTCCTCTACACAAAAGAGAAACAAGCCGAGAAAGAAATTAGGGAAACGACACCCTTCATAATAGACCCAAATAATATAAAGTACCTCGGTGTGACTTTAACCAAGCAAGTAAAAGATCTGTACAATAAGAACTTCAAGACACTGAAGAAAGAAATTGAAGACCTGAGAAGATGGAAAGAGCTCCCATGCTGATGGATTGGCAGGATTAATATAGTAAAAATGGTCATTTTACCAAAAATGATCTGCAAATTCATTGCAATCCCCATCAAAATACCAATCCAATTCTTCAGAGAGTTAGACAGAACAATTTGCCAATTCATCTGGAATAACAAAAACCCAGGATAGCTAAAACTATCCTCAACAATAAAAAAGGACTTCAGGGGAATCACTATCCCTGAACTCCAAGCAGTATTACAGAGCAATAGTGATAAAAAACTGCATGGTATTGGTACAGAGACAGACAGATAGACCAATGGAATAGAATTGAAGACCCAGAAATGAACCCACACACCTATGGTCACTTAATTTTTGACAAAGGAGCCAAAACCATCCAATGGAAAAAAAGATAGCATTTTCAGCAAATGGTGCTGGTTCAACTGGAGGTCAACATGTAGAAGAATGCAGATCGATCCATGCTTATCACCCTATACAAAGCTTAAGTCCAAGTGGATCAAGGACCTCCACATCAGACCAGATACACTCAATCTAATAGAAGAAAAACTAGGGAAGCATCTGGAACACATGGGCACTGGAAAAAATTTCCTGAACAAAACACCAATGGCTTATGCTCTAAGATCAAGAATCGACAAATGGGATCTGATAAAACTGCAAAGCTTCTGTAAGGCAAAGGACACTGTGGTTAGGACAAAACAGCAACCAACAGATTGGGAAAAGATCTTTACCAATCCTACAACAGATAGAGGCCTTATATCCAAAATATACAAAGAACTCAAAAAGTTAGACCGCAGGGAGACAAATAACCCTATTAAAAAATGGGGTTCAGAGCTAAACAAAGAATTCACAGCTGAGGAATGCTGAATGGCTGAGAAACACCTAAAGAAATGTTCAACATCTTTAGTCATCAGGGAAATGCAAATCAAAACAACCCTGAGATTTCACCTCACATCAGTGAGAATGGCTAAGATCAAAAACTCAGGTGACAGCAGATGCTGTCGAGGATGCGGAGAAAGAGGAACACTCTTCCATTGTTGGTGGGGTTGCAGACTGGTACAACCATTCTGGAAATTAGTCTGGAGGTTCCTCAGAAAACTGGACATTGAACTGCCTGAGGATCCAGCTATACCTCTCTTGGGCATATACCTAAAAGATGCCCCAACATATAAAAAAGACACGTGCTCCACTATGTTCATCGCAGCCTTATTTATAATAGCCAGAAGCTGGAAAGAACCCAGATGCCCTTCAACAGAGGAATGGATACAGAAAATGTGGTACATCTACACAATGGAATATTACTCAGCTATCAAAAACAACGACTTTATGAAATTCGTAGGCAAATGGTTGGAACTGGAAAATATCATCCTGAGTGAGCTAACCCAATCACAGAAAGACATACATGGTATGCACTCATTGATAAGTGGCTATTAGCCCAAATGCTTGAATTACCCTAGATGCCTAGAACAAATGAAACTCAAGACGGATGATCAAAGTGTGAATGCTTCACTCCTTCTTTAAAAGGGGAACAAGAATACCCTTGGCAGGGAAGAGAGAGGCAAAGATTAAAACAGAGACTGAAGGAACACCCATTCAGAGCCTGCCCCACATGTGGCCCATACATATACAGCCATCCAATTAGACAAGATGGATGATACAAAGAAGTGCAGGCCGACAGGAGCCGGATGTAGATCGCTCCTGAGAGACACAACCAGAATACAGCATATACAGAGGCGAATGCCAGCAGCAAACCACTGAACTGAGAATAGGACCCCCGTTGAAGGAATCAGAGAAAGAACTGGAAGAGCTTGAAGGGGCTCGAGACCCCATATGTATAACAATGCCAAGCAACCAGAGCTTCCAGGACTAAGCCACTACCTAAAGACTACCATGGACTTGACCCTGGACTCTGACCTCATGGGTAGCAATGAATATCCTAGTAAGAGCACCAGTGGAAGGGGGAAGCCCTGGGTCCTGCTAAGACTGAACCCCAGTGAACTAGACTGTTGGGGGTAGGCGGCAATGGGGGGGGAGGGTTGGGAGGGGAACACCCATAAGAAGGGAGGGGGAGGGATGTTTGCCCGAAAGCAGGAAAAGGAATGCACTTTCGAAATGTATATAAGAAATACTCCGTTAATAAAAATAAATAAATAAATAAAAAATTAAAAAAAAACTAATAGGTGTTTGCATATGAAAAAAAAAGTAAGTTGTCTTTTCCCCAAGTCCGCACTGTGGTGCCCCAAGATGTCTGCTAGATATCTTGGCAGAAACACATCCCAACTCCTTGGCGGCCCAGTGTCTCTTGCAGCCACACACTTTCCTACACTCAAACCATCACATGAAAGAACACACAACACAATAACCTTTGACCCAATTGGTAAGATATAATTGTCCACTTAAACATACAAAGCCCGGTGCCATCCATCCCTAGGAACATTAATAACAACCTGTAAATACACAGAGCAGAATCTTAACATCACCTGCCATGGCTTCTCACCCTCTCCTCCCTCCTGTCTCCTTTCCTATCTCTTCCTCTCTCTCCTAGTCTCCTCCTCTTCCTTCAAACTTCTCTCCGCCCATCCTTCCTTCTCCTCCAATGACAGGCCTCCTTCTATCCTGTACCTGCCCCTCACCTGTACTTTACAAGTTAAATGGGGAGAAGGTTCTGGTGAAGTCACCTGATTCCTGAGTATGTGACTAGGCAGCTGTCCTTGGGGCAGTGGGATTAGCATCAAAATACAGATAACTCCAGGGCAAACCACAACATTTGAATATGTGATTAATTGTGTAAAAATACTGGGTTCATTAAATTTTCTTAAAATTCAACAAAGTTCACTAAATAAATTTCATGTTAATGGAAGTAAATTGAAAAAAGGAAGTTTTAAAAATAACAACTTTTATGAATAATATACTATGTACTAGTAACCAGTTATAGTTATTATAGTACACAGATTTCTCCCACCTTATGATCCTGTGCTTTAAGTTTTATACTTGGCCTAAGAAGCTATGTTTGTACTAAATAAAATGTTTTGAAATAAAAGAAAATATGTAAATATACAATTTTCCCAAGCAAAAAAAAATATAGAATAATTTTCAACACAAATGGTTTTCAGTATGTTTAGTTTCAAAGATTAGGGAAAATAGTGTGTCAGAAATGACTTTGTCAGCGATTTAAAGAAAATGTTTACTCTATTAGCATCAAATAAGTCGAAGTTTCCATCCCAAAGAAGTTATTTAAGTGGTCATTTTCTAAAAGATAAAAAGCATAGAAAGCCTATATGCTTCTAAGTTCCAATAGTACCATTTTCTCAACCTGTTCTGCTCCACTCCTAGCTGAAACAAGGAATGGTATGTAAAAAACAAAAAGGTGGACAAAGCCCTGCCATGGTGGCACATACTATATTTATTCCCAGGACTCTGGAGGCAGAAGCAGGAGATTGAGTTTGAAACCATCCTGGTCTACAGATTGAGTTCTAGGACAAACAGGGCTAAACAGTGAAATCTTGTCTCAAAAAATCAAAAACCAAAAATTAAAAATTAATTTTAAGGTTAGGTAAAATGATTGATCGTGTAAGTTTTACACTAACAGAAATTAATAACAAAGGTCTAATTTGGAAGTTTTTCCCAATGGCAACATTGGCTGAAGTTTAAGTAAGGTCAGGCCTATTTCCTGTGCCATATTTTGAACTGACACCAATGAAACCTTTCACATTAGCCAAGAAAGTCATCTAATATCATTCAAGGGTGAACTTTCCTTTGTCAGCAAGTAAGGTTTATAGTTTATAGAAGGATTAGGCTACGAAGTTAATCAAGTCATTGATCAAGTCATTATCTTAAAAGATCAAAGTGTCTATAAAGGGCTAATTGACAAGGAATACAGAGAACTGATTTTGAAAATGTATAAGAATGTACCCCTCCCCATTGAACATTCAATGTGAATCACTGGGAAACACTGCTGATAGAAGTTGCATGAGATGGAAAAAGATGGAATTTTCGCAGAAAAACTTTTCCTTATATAAACTAAAGTGGTAAATAACCTCAAAACTTTAATATCACAGAAAACACTTCTTTTAATTAGTCAAATTACATGGCTTTGCTAAGCAGTTGTCAGGAAGAATGAGTACAGGAGTTATCATATTGCCAGGAGCACACATCCTAAAATCACTGCAATAGTACACTAGACCCATAATCTCACTAAGGTTACATGCTCCCTAAGCAAAACATGCTAAAAGGAAGTACAATATGCTTTTTAAATTTTTTTTATTATTAACGTGAGTGTTTCTTATATACATTTCGAGTGTTATTCCCTTTCCCGGTTTCTGGGCAAACATCCCCCTCCCCCCTCCCCTTCTTTATGGGTGTTCCCCTCCCCATCCTCCCCCCCTTGCCGCCCTCCCCCCAACAATCTAGTTCACTGGGGGTTCAGTCTTAGCAGGACCCAGGGCTTCCCCTTCCACTGGTGCTCTTACTAGGATATTCATTGCTACCTATGAGGATGGAGTCCAGGGTCAGTCCATGTATAGTCTTTAGGTAGTGGCTTAGTCCCTGGAAGCTCTGGTTGCTTGGCATTTTTGTACATATGGGGTCTCAAGCTCCTTCAAGCTCTTCCAGTTCATTCTCTGATTCCTTCAACGGGGGTCCCGTTCTCAGTTCAGTGGTTTGCTGCTGGCATTCACCTCTGTATTTGCTGTATTCTGGCTGTGTCTCTCAGGAGAGATCTACATCCGGCTCCTGTTGGCCTGCACTTCTTTGCTTCATCCATCTTATCTAATTGGGTGGCTGTATATGTATGGGCCACATGTGGGGCAGGCTCTGAATGGGTGTTCCTTCAGTCTCTGTTTTAATCTTTGCCTCTCTCTCCCCTGCCAAGGGTATTCTTGTTCCCCTTTAAAAGAAGGAGTGAAGCATTCACATTTTGATCATCCGTCTTGAGTTAAAATTTTTATTTATTTACACCCTAAATGCTGACACCTTCCTGGTGCTCCCTCCAAGAGTTCCTCATACCCATATCCCCTTCTCTTGCCTTTGAGAGGGAACCCCCTTTATGATCCCACACTGGCACATCAAGTCTCCCAAGGATTAAACGCATCCTCTCCCACTAAGTCCAGATATGTCAGCCCCCTGCTACATATGTACTGGGGGCCTTTGATGATGAATACAGTCGTGCTTTCTGAACATTTACCTCTATGGGTTAGTCTCCAGTTGGACTTGTATAAGCAAACTTTGAGAGTAACATTTCTTTATAAATGTTCAACAACCCCACTGTGCCAATATGACTAATCTGGGGCACTAACTTCCAAGTATGAACATAAAAGAAAAGAGTTTATAGCTGAACTCCTGGGCTCAAGTTATATTTTTTAAGCTGTGGTTTGATGTGTTTAGTGAAAATATTCACCCTTTGAATAGAACTGATCCTAACATGTCTGCCACATTATCCCTAGTCCAAATAAAAGTTTGTTATTTTGTATTACCCAGAATACTCAGGTTGGCATTAAGGTAATTATTAATTTGAAATCATTATATTCATATAGTTTTTTAATCAAAATTAGATAATATATTATTATACTTTCTGGCAAAAGTAGTAAATTAAAATTACATTTATTTAAGACTTAAAAATTATTTGAAATCAATGTTTAGTTCAAGTCAAACAAAAAATAAACTTTGTATATATGCCTAAAGGACTTATCTTTGAAGATAACAGCATCATACAAATAAATGAAAAAGAAAGTACCCATACAAAACAAAATTAACTCTTATCTCAAATTGGACCTGTATGCAATATCTTAACTATGTGAATGAAATATTTTAAGTGATACATGAGTACCAGACTGCCTCCAGAGAATAAAATCGTAACAATTTACATTTAAGTTGTCCTAAAAGGAGGTGGCATGTGCCACAAATATATTTTCCAATTTATGTGAATTTTATACGTATTCATTTTTTACTTACATTTTACATTTTCATTTAAAATATGTAATAATTTTCATGCTGTTCACTATGGTTGCCACAGTACTATGTAGCAAATTCTGCTTACAATTAATCAAAAATGGATAAAATTTGAATTCGTTTTTCCATGGTGCTAGCATTTCACATGCTTCATAGCCAGAAATCAATCATCACAGAAAGGTCTATTGTGTAATGCTGCCCTGAATAGAATGCAGTGTTATATCAAAAGCATATAAAACTTGAGGAATTTAAAAGTATTTCTGAGAATTTACATTTCTCCTCACTTTACAGTACTTGACTTTCAGAAGAAAGGCTCTTTTAAACATTGACCAGACTTGTCTGTCTATAAAACACTTCTATCCTTCATTCTAATGAAAAACAGGATATGTTAAATTAACACTTTTCCACTTCATGCACTTTTGAAATTGGCCTTCGAAAGTTCATCGATCAGCTATCCTCCAAACTGATGACAAAGCTAAAGAGTACAAGCAAAAGATTATTTTATATAAGTTTTCTTACTGTGTAACCAGTACCGTGATTATCTCATAGCTCTAACTTTATTAAAAAACTAAGAAATGAGGATGTTATATTAGTCAAACATTCTCCAGAGGAACTGAACCAAAAAGATGAGATACATATAGTTATATGCTCTGTGTGTGTGTGTGTGTGTGTGTGTGTGTGTGTGTGTGTGTGTATGCATCAGATATGGATGATTTACTGTATAGACTTAGAGACAGATATAGGTATAGAGTATATTTCATTTTGTTCATTTTGGCTCAGTTTCTCTGGAAGATTCTCCTGATATACCATTCATACTTCTGTGTGTCAGTGAAATAAGAACTAGGCAGTTACTGATAATGATGGGAAAATCAAAAAAATATTTATAATATAGATTTTTTAATTTTTCAGCCATGTCATTAGTTCAATGTATAGCTTATTGAAAAAGTAAGATTGTAGATATTATGTTTTAATCTTTAAATAAAAATGTTATATTTAACTATGTCTATATGTATTTTGTGTTTGTACAAATACACATATATGTATGATTTATTTTTTTCCTGTGTAAGGTACTGTACCTGTGATCTTGTGTGTATTAGGCACACATTCTACAATTGTGCTACA
The DNA here is from genome assembly GCF_011064425.1 of Rattus rattus. Taxonomy (NCBI): domain Eukaryota; kingdom Metazoa; phylum Chordata; class Mammalia; order Rodentia; family Muridae; genus Rattus; species Rattus rattus. The sequence goes on from NC_046172.1 coordinate 105,024,061, forward strand.
TCTGTAATCTAGGTCTACAGAAACTGGCATTATGAAAACAGATGTCCCCAAGCTGGAAATTCAGATAGAGTTGGATCATTTCAGTTGTGAGACAAAATGCCTTTCTCTTTCTGAGAGACCTTACATTTTATTATTAAGGGCTTTGATTGATTAAAGGAGATTTACCCACTGACTTCATTTAGAGTCAGCATACTTAGGAGATTAGTGGTATCCACAGAATTTCTTCATAGCAATATTTAGATTAGTGGTTGCTTAAATGACTAGACTTACTAACAGACACCTAAGATTAAGAACCTTCACATATGGTAATAGTATCAGAATTCTTTGAAGCAGGACTGGAGTGTGAGGAAAGCTTCTTTTCAGGATCAAATGCACTGAGGGTACTTTGAGAGTTTCTATCACTTAAAACAGGAGTAAAGGCACAAAATAAGCATTTCCACAACAATGATCTAGGTGACATTGGGTAAAGATTAAATTCTAAGTTTCCATGCTTGTGCAACTGGATTCAGGAACTGTCTGCAGTTACCTGCCTATACTCTAGTCCTACTTCCAGAAGTGTTTTGAGTGTAGATTTAATATTCCTTGACAAACCATGGTGAAAATAATCTTGAACAGCTGCGCTCCTCTGTCTCTCCTCTCAGCTTGATACTTTAGTACTACATTCATTGACATTTTTCAATGTCCTGTCTCAACTTTGTTCTAACTTGTATTTGGAAACTTAACCTCAGCTATACCTCCTCAGGTATGAAGGTTTTTATACCATAAACACTGTAGATTGAACCCTATAATTTAGTACATTCAAAGGTACTAGTAATCAAGAATTTTTTTTTTTTTGGAAAGTGGCATTTTAACAATTCATGTTAGATGTACACGCTCCTCAGAGTTGGTCAGAGTTGAATAATTTATATTATTTATATTCTATATTTTTGTGGACATTCATTTAATATTTTTCCAGTTTAAAAAAACTAAAACAAGAGAGAAGCTGAACTTTCTTGAAGATTTTACCTGAAGCTCAAAGAGCATACGACTTCTCCCAAATGAAATTCATATGCATATACCTCTGAAATAATGTGCAGGAATTTAAACAAAATGACCTTTATGATAAGATTACATCACAATGGGAACTATACAATTACAAGATTCTCAGTTAAAAGCTTTCCAAATTTCAAATAAGAATGTCAGATTTACAACTTGGCCTGGCAATTGCTTTATAAGATAAAAGAGGGATGACGAATAAACACAAGGTTATAATCATTCACCGAGAAGGTCCTTACTGACATCATAAAACATGACAGCACAGTTTGAACAGCCTCTATATGCTAGAAGATGCCCATGAGGTGATTTGCAGCTACTACTCATATTGTTGCACTTCATATATAAATGCTAAGTTTATTAGTCCTTCAAGTAGCCTCCACCACAGACTGTATTTTACCACAGCAAAGTGAAAACATTCCCAGAGAAATTCATTTTAGAAACATTTCTCATTGCATTTGTGATGTCCACTTTAGAAGTATTACATTTATCAAGAGTATATAGTACATTAAAGATACAATAATTAATGCAATGGAGTCTTTCCCTGAAAGAACTTATGGCTATAGAAGTGCAATTTTCAATAATCTGTGTCAAATTTATACCCTATTAGAATTTATAGAAGTCATCCAATCTAACTTCAATTTTACTATAGGTAAAACACTTGATAGATTTTTATATTTTTACTTGGAATACACTTGATGTAAAGAAAAGGTAAGATTTAATACAAAGAAGTGGTTGTTAATTTTATGTGTCAACTTCATTGGATCATTAAGTGCACAGATATTTGGGCAAATATTATTGTAGATATACCTGCAAGCATTTTCCTAGGCAAGATTAATTAAATTTATAGACTGAGTCAAACAAATTGTCTCCTCAAACATGAGAAAACTCCCTCTAATTAATTGAAGGTTTGAGTACAGCAAAAATACAGACCCTTCCATAGAAAGGGGGATGTCCTTCTTGCTTGGATGCACTGAACTCAGACATTGGTGTGCGCCTTCACATTCATAATGGAACTATACTTTTTCATTTTTCTGGGAAACTAGTCTGCTACATGGATATATTGGATATTTCAATTTCCCTAACCCTATTTCACTTCTTTGAAGAAATATTAATCCTATTTCTATGCCAAACTCAGATTAATACCAAAGATAGTTCTCAGTAATAATGCTTTGTTTTATTTTTCATTAATGTTGTCTGTGATACTTTCAACTAAAATGATAGGGTATAATTTTAACTAAACTATTGATATAAGTTGAATTTCATTAGTATCACCTTTATGTAATTTTTCTGTGCTAGAAAACTGTGTAATAACATAGCATTTTGTTGTTACTATCCTTTGATTAAGAATATCTACACCAAAAGGATATTGTGTTAAATGTTGAGTTTCAATGTAATAATATGGCAAGATATAAGCTTGGGAGGACTTTATATTATAGGGAAGGTTTACTCATTTATGATTAATGGACTCATAAAATAGCTAAAGCTTGAAACAAATATTCTCTTGCCTTTCCATCTCTTATGTCTCATAAGGATATAACACTACTTAGTATCATACAATTCAACAATGCACCATTTTTCAGATCCTTCTCATGGCATCAATACTAATGTGAAGATTTGGTCTTAGATTTCTCAACCTCAAGAACTGTGAAGAGTAAATTCATAATTATATATGATCAGTCTTAAATATTGTGTTAAAATACTACAGAGACAGTATACCTGTATGCTTATCCTTCTCTGAACTGTGATAATTTTCACAGAGTATTACCTTGGTTTTGATAATACTGATGGTTTTGAAAATATACCCTGGAAAACATATTCTAGTATTTTCAGATTGTTTTTAATTAATAGATTAGGATTAAAAATTTAGGAGGTAATGTATTATAGTATTGAATAGTAGTGAAGAGAATGGGGGCCTTTGTCTTGTTCCTCATCTTAGAAAGAATGTTCACAATCATTTTCCATTTAGGATAATACTGAGGCATATTGGTCTGTCCCAGTAAATCAACAGTTTTAATTTGAAAGACTGTTGGATTTTATCAAAAATTCTTTTTTTGCATTTTGTTGAGATTGTGTTGTTATTTCTGTTACTGAAGCCAGCTTGTGTGATGGAGTACATTTGTTGATTTATTTATGTTGAGCCACCCCTGTAGTTTTAGAGTGCATCCGAATTTCTTATCATGGATGTTATATTTTGGTAGGTCGTGGGATTTGATTGCCAAGTATTTTAATGAGAATTTGTGCTACATCTATGTTCATTGGTATGTAATTCCTTTTTTTAAAAAATGATGTCCTATAGTTTTTAGTAAGCTGTATTTTCATTACCATTTATTTAAAGTAGTATTTTATTTACTTCTTGATTTTTTAATGATCCATAATCATTTAATAGAGTATTGTTCAATCAGGGTCAGGAACGCACGTGAGGACACTGCCCATCAAATCAACTGACTCTGATTCATGGGAACTTGAGCATTCATGGGACTTGTAGGACTATGACCTCTACATATACATTATGGATGAGTAGTGTGGTGTTCTTGTGGAAATCCTAACAGTGTGAACAGGAGCTGATCCTAACTGCTTTACGTATTTGTGAGACCCTTGTCCTACCATTGCACAGTCTTTATGTGATGGTATGTGCCTAGTCTTATTGTACCCTGTTCTGCTATGTTTGGTGGGTGGTCAGGAGAGGACAACCCTTTGCTGAGGGGAGTAAGATCTGGGAAAGAGGGCAGCTGGGAGGTAGGAAGGTGAGGAGGGAGGAGGGAAAACCAGGTGAAAATCTGAGAACAAATGAGAGATCTTTCTGACCTAACTATGCTGATTAAATATTTTGCTGTTTTGAATAGAAGAACAACAAACATGAATGTTCAACTGTTTACATGATATAATATAAAGAACTTTGGATTAGTGCCTAAGAATGCTATAGATAACTTATAAGGTAGTTGTATATTTTTTTTGAGAAACAACTGTACTAATTTTCATGGTGATTTTACAAATCTATACTACCACCAGGAATGAAAAGTATACAATTTCCATCAGTCTTCTTTTCTTCTTCTTCTTCTTCCTTCTCTTCTTCCTCCTCTTCTTCCTCTTCCTCTTCCTCTTCCTCTTCTTCCTTCTCCTTCTCTTCCTCCTCCTCCTTCTTCCTCATTTCCTCGTCATTATCTTCCTCCTTGTCGTTGTTGTCATCGTCTCCTCCTCCTCCTCCTCCTCCTCCTCCTCCTCCTCCTCCTTTCTTCTCAGAGAGCATTATGGGTAAAATGGATATTATGTAATTTTAGGGCTAAGGGTGCCAATACTAAAATAGGTAATTGAGGAAAGAGTGGGAAAATAAATAAAGTGTATCATGTGAATGGGTATATAAAATCAAAGCAGTGCTTTCCCTATGAAGGTTCTGAAGATAATCGTAGAAGATTCATCCCATCCAACTAAGTATCTTTATATCCTGAGAATTTATTGTGTTAAATTGTACAGCACAATTTTTTTTTCCTGGTTGGATGTCATCTTCCCTGATCACATTCTGCAGTACATCATTACACCTAACCTTCTTGCTTCTCCATATTTGCTTTTAAGTAGCCTAGATTTATACGCTCTGAAACTCTCAGTATTGCTCTTTTTTTCCATATTTATTAGCTTGGGTATTTATTTACAGTCGATTATTATTCCTTTCCAGGTTTCAGGCCATCATCCCCTAACCCTCCCCACCCTTCTCTATCAGTGTTCCTCCCCTCCCCCCATTACCACCCCCCCAACAATCCACATTAACTGGGGTTCAGTCTTGGCAGAACCAAGGGCTTCCCCTTCCACTGGTGCTCTTACTAGGCTATTCATTGCTACCTATGAGATTAGAGTCCAGGGTCATTCCATGTATATATAGTCTTTGGGTAGTGGCTTAGTGCCTGGAAGCTCTGGTTGGTTGGCATTGTTGTTCATATGGGGTCTCGAGCCCCTTCAAGCTCTTCCAGTCCTTTCTCTGATTCCTTCAACGGGGATCCCGTTCTCAGTTCAGTGGTTTGCTGCTGGGATTCACCTATGTATTTTCCATATTTTGACTGTGTCTCTCAGGAAAGATAAGCATCCAGTTCCTGTTGGCCTGCACTTCTTTGCTTCATCCATCTTATCTAGTTTGGTGGCTGTATACGTGTGGCCCACATGTGGGGCAGGCTCTGAATGGGTGTTCCTTTTGCCTCTGTTCTAAACTTTGACTCTCTATATCATATCACAGAGGAATGATTCAAATTTATCAGTTGCATAATAGTATCGGCTATAATATACACAGTGGCTTCAGAAGCAGCAGTGATTATATACCCACTAATATTTTCATCATGGGAGACATTCAATGGCATATATATTAAACACAGATCAGCTAATAAGTTGGAAAGAAAAGCTTGACATAGTGGTACAGTAACCCTAGGTCTCAGGCTCTCTTCCTTGTTCTCTCTATATGTTACTTTCATTAGGTTGCTTGTTCTTTCTTTTGTTTCAAAGTCCAGATGGTCTCCAAATTTTTATGTAACAAGTGATATCTTTGAACTTCTGATACTTCCATTTACAACACCCAGGCACAAATTTATTTATTATCGGCACGTTACCAAAATTATTTTTTTGTATTTTTGAAGAACTAGTTCAGTATTTTCTGAAGTCTACAGAAGTATTCTTCAAACTCAGTCCCTCATTTTTGTCTGTTAAAGTTATTTATCCACTCAGATGCTGCTACTAATCTACCTTTGTATATGCATATTTTTAAATAATGTATTTGAAAAATACTACCTTCACTTCAGTGCTAGTTGAATCCCATAAAAGTAGAGACATTTTAATTTCCTTGACATAACAAATGCTCTAATATTGCAAGTATTCCAGGTAATAAATCATTAAAATAAATTTCTATAAAGATCAGGGTCATCTAATGGCAGATAAGAAGGAAATTAACTCTAAAGTTTTAACATTTAGACACACATAATATTAATGATTTTCTCTTTTGAACTTGTACTTCTGTAAATTATAATTTAATTTTCATAATTACATAAAATCATTTGCCAACTTTAAAAATACAAACTAAAAAACATTTAGAAATGGAAGTAAACTAGTGACCCAAGTTGAAGACATAAGAATTATGACTTTAATCATATTCTGATTCTAATTAGTAAACATTTTCTTAAATAATATTCCCCATCCAAAGAAATTAAATCTTTTAGAATGTTTTCTTCATTAACTACCTTTGTTTATAAAGGATTAAGTTCATCATGAATGTCATTGATCAAAATTAGTTACATTTTTCTCTTTCCAATTTGAAGGTGGAGTTTTCAAAACTGATTGGAATTGCTACAAATGCCCTACATTTTCTAATAAAATCTACTTTTACAAAAGGTACACACCTTTGTGTCTAGATCACTTAATGCACAACATTTTCCCATTGACATATTTCCTTTTAATCCTTTGCAAGTGAATTTTGTATTCATATAGAAGGTTGACAACATTCAACAAACAAGATTTTACAGTTGACTTAACCTCCACCTTGAGAGCATTTTCCCACATACTTTTTAAATTATCTCAATTTCAATGATCTATATCAAAATAGTTTAAAAGGTATTTTGGCATACATTATTTTATCAATTAGAAAACTGAAGTTTATTTGAATTATTCCAGAAAACTCATAGAAGTACTAGTTACTATTGTAAGCAATCATTATATTTTGAAAAATATTGAGCTAGTCAGTACACTGATCAAGAACAGTGAGCAAGATTTATTATTGGTAAATGATATTTCTACAACATATACATTACTATGGGGCTTTAAAATAAATATTGATCAATTAATAAACAGGTGAGTAGCAGGTGGATGGATAGATAAGTAAGTATATGGATGAATTATATAATTAAGAAATTAATAAAACTGACTTAAAATCAACAGTTAAAATAGTTTACAAGCATGAGTGGATGAGGTCAAAATTCTGTGCTCCAAGAAAAATTCTTTCTGTATATTATTAAATGGCCTTTTAAGATTTGAACTTGACATTATCATCAAATCAGCAGATACATTTTAAGAAATAATACATGATTTTGACCTTTTTTATTATAGGTACCAAACCATCAGTCTGCTTGATTAGCTTGTCAGCTCTCTCCTCTTCAGACAGTGAGCTATGCTTTATCCAACGGAAGCATTTAAAAAGGATAAAGAATCTATGATAAGGTCAGGATATATCTATAGAAAAAGCAGATCAAGATCCTTTTTTTTATTTTTACAAGAGAAAATGACTGAAAATTGATTAATAACTGTCTCTTGACACTGCTCTAAAAATTATGCGACCTGAGTTTATTTTTTACTGGAATGTAATGACACTTGACCTTTATGCATCCAAATGACAGGAGCAAACATAAACAATATAATTTTTTCAGATTATATATGATTATTTAATATTCTACAACTATGTTAAGTTTTCAAAGAATGTGAATAACAAATAAGCAAGTAGTTGAAATGATTATCATAACATCTTATTTAATTCCTTTTACTTATAACATTCCATCTCCTCACTCCAACACTTACCTACAACAACCCCTATATTCCCTCTCAAACTCATGACCTATTTTTATTTATTATTTTTACATTAATTATTCAGTCATTTAACAAAAATTTTATCATTCTATCTTTGTTGAGACTGTTTAGTATTTTGTATATATTTTGCTTTTTATTTTTTATTCTTTAATCTTTTTTTTTTACAGTCCAGTCTTTATCCTCCACCCGGTTTGCCCTTGGACTGTTCCGCATCGTATACCTCCTCCCAACTTCCCAGTCTCCAAGAGGATGTTCCCACCCTCCCAGCCCCACACCTTCACACCACCAGACCTCCCAACTGCCTGGGGCCTCTAGTCTCTTGAGGGTTAGGTGCATCTTCTCTGAGTCCAAACCTGGCAGTCCTCTGCTGTCTATGTGTTGGGGGCCTCATCTCAGCTGGTGTGTGCCTCCTGGTTGGTGATCTAGTATAGTCTAGTGATCAGGGGTCCAGGTTAATTGAGAATGCTCGTCCTCCTACAAGGCGGCCCTCCTCAGGTTCTTCCAGCTTTAACCTAATTTGACCACAGGGGTAATTTCATTGGTCATTGATTGGGTGCAAATATCTGCATCTGACTCTTTCAGCTGCTTGTTGGACCTTTCAGAGGGCAGTATATATCTGTTTTTAAAGAACTGCAGAACTATTTAGAGGGCTCATCCATGGAGAAGATGGATCATTAGCCATCATTACTTGCCTGTAACAATGAGTCCACTGATGGATATTGGCATGTTGCCTGGTGTTTTCAGTTTTCAGGTCTTACTTCGGCAGTCATCCTCTGAAGGTTCCCGTGATTAGCTTTCCTATCATATACATAATAGATTCTCCTGGGAGTCTTCTTGGTACTCTGACTCTTACACCAACACCTACCCTTCTCAGTGCCATTCCATGAGCTTAGGTATGGGCATTATGTTGTAGCTATATCAACTATACTTGGACATCACATGGTCAGCTGTTGTTTATATTTCAAGTAGATGTGGGTAAAAGTATGTTATTAGACTCAGAAGCTTCTAGCCTCCATATAATTTTATTTAGGCCTAGAATATATTCAGGCTCTGAGACTTACTGCTGAATGAGCTCACCCCTTTCTAGTTCTTTCTGATCTCTGGTTGGCTGACTCAATTCAGCTCTTCTGGCTCAAACTTCTCTCCAAGCTGACTGATTCATTCTTGCTTCTCCCTTGGCCTCAGAGTTTTTGTTCTGCTTGACCTCAAAATAACTCTGGCAATCTCTTCTAATCTTTTAGATCCTTTTCATTCTGTGGTTCTTTGTTTGTTTAGCTTATTCTCTCTTCAACCTGTTTCTGTAAAACTCTCCTAGTAAAACTACCATTTACCTATTTCTGCATCAACCCTCACCAAGCTTCCAGTTCCTCTCTCTTCTCATGAGAGTTAGGCACACCTTAGTCCTTCAGACAAGGTTCTAATTCATCACTTTGTCTACCTCTCAATTAGCTATCACCTTCCAATATGGGTGCTTCCTTCTGCAAACTAAATTTACCTTCATTATTTGGGATTAAAGCTGTGCCAAGGGCTGAGACACACCACAACTAGGAACAGGTTTTCCAATAAATAACACAATCTCTGTGGTCACAGTGTGATCGAAAAAGATGTGGACTTCTGTAATATTCTCCATATGCTGCTAAATGAAGATTCTTTGGTGAGGTGCAGGAGCTCCACTTAATCGTGGGTATAAGGATTACTAGCATTTAAAATGCAGATAAGAATTATACTGGTTTAGGGCAATGATACTACTTCATTCTTCTCTGAGATCTATGAGTGCTTAGATAAGATTCCAATACCTGACTGCTTTTCTCTCTTGTTGTGCAGCCCAATTAGATAGCTATTGATTGTCCCAAGACATAAGTGCCACTATCGTACTTTTGACAATATCTTGTCACGATGGCCTTGCTGTGCTTCATAGACATTCCAGAAGGAACTTTACATATCACTTATGGGTACTTTCAGGTAAGATCAACCTGAAATTCTTCATTTCCAGTGTCCAAAGTGTGCAATATCTTTATAAATAGGAAATGAACCTTACATTCCTGAAAGAAATCAAAGTCACCAGCAATGTACTATAATTTGGGGATAATCTCAGACTCCCTTAACCACAACTCAGAAGATTGTTTCTCATGCTTGGTATTGAAGTTTGTTAGACTGTCTATGGGACTTGGACAAAGCATTATGATTTAAAATGGCACAATTTAATTTAAAAAATGGTATAAGTTTAAGTGATTATAAAATAATTTTACTCCTTTGGCCATTTCAAACATCATTAAAGTCATTTATTCCTCCAACCTCTCTATATATTGATCTGTCCCATTAAAACTTCTTCCAATTTTTTTCTTTCCCCTTCATATCAATTTTATACTACTACTTCCTTCCCTGAAGCTGCCTCCCAATGGACTATACTTGTAAATTTTATTTTTCATAAATGAATAATATTCCGTGTCTATGTATCATGATTTTGTGTGTGTGTGTGTGTGTGTGTGTGTGTGTGTGTGTGTGTGTGTGTCCATCTGCCAAAAGAAATTTTGGTTCTTTCTATTTTTAGCTATATTTTGACTGAGCTCAAAATCATTGTTACGAGCAAATGTCTGTGGGATGATAACAAATCCTTTATATATATCTGATATGTTTGTAAAGCCAATGATATGTTTTTTACAGCACATTATTATGGCGTGGGTGGGATGCCTCAGTGGGCACATGGTGAAGCATCTCCTATCATTAGGTATCAGCCATATGATGACTCTAGTACAGAATAGTTTATTTGGGGGCATGGGAGGGGGCATTGAGAAGGAAGTAGACACAGAAAAAGAGAGGAGATAGAGGACACAGAGAGAAACAAAATAGAAGAGGCCAGCTGGGAACACATGGAGAGAGAGAGGAGGGGGAGGATACAGAGGGAGAACAAAGGTCAGGAGAGGGTATAATCAGAGGAGTAAATGGAAGAGAAGGAGGCAAAGGGTCCCTTTAGGCAAGTCATACCTACCTGGCTGTTGCTAGGTAACTATTCAGTGTATTCTAGAAAGAATGCTAGCATGGTGACAATACCACAGAGGGGTATACCTGAATCATACAGGAGATTTAACAGAGTGCTACATCAGTTTGCATTCCCACCAATAGTGAATGAGTCCTCTTCTTTCCCTACACCCTCACTAGCATTTGTGGCCTTGTTGATCTGGGACATTCTGAATGGGGTGATATGAAATCTTAACGTATTTACTTTATTTTTAATTTGTATTAGTTATGTTATTTACCTACGTGTCAAAGCTTGTTCCCCTCTCTAGTTTCTGCTCTACCCTCATCCCATGCCCCTCCCCTGCCTCTATGAGGGTGCTCCCCCACGTACCCACTACCCCCTTACTGTCCTGCATACCCCTATGCTGGGGTATCTGACCTCCACAGGACCAAGGGTCTCCCCTCCCATTGATGCCAGACAAGGCCATCCTGTGCTACATTTGCAGCTGGAGCCATGGGTCCCTCCATGTGTATTCTTCATTTGGTGGAGCACCCAGGGAACTCTGGGACCTCCAGTTAGTCGATATTGATGTTTTTCCTATGGGGTTGCAAACCCCTTCAGCTCCTTCAATCCTTCCCCTAACTCTTGCATTGAGGTCCTGGTGCACAGTCCAATGGTTGGCTGTGAGCATCTGCATCTATATTAGTCAGGTGCTGACAGAGCCTCTCAGGGGACAGCTATACCAGGCTCCTTTTAGGAAGAGCTTCTTGGTATCGGCAATAGTGTCTCAGCTTGGTGTCTCCATATGGGGTGTATTCCTAGGTGGGGCAGTCTTTGGATGGCCTTTTCTTCAGTCTCTACTCTTTGTCCCTGAATTTCCTTTAGTCAGGAACAATTCTGGGTTGAAATATTTTGAGATAGATGGAATGCCCCATCCCTTAACGGGGGTCATGCCTATATACTGGATATGGTCTCTCCCCATTGTTGGGTATTTCATCTAATGTCATCCTACTTGGGTCACTTTAATTGCTTAGTATGATAAACATTTTTTGAGAAATTTCTTAGTTGTTTAGATCACTCTATTCATATCTACAGCCTAATCATTACTGAGTTATTTTCTTGACCCTTTATTTTTAAGTTATTTATATATTTTGAGTATTAATCCTTTGCCAGATGTATAGCTGGAAAGGATTTTTTTCTTCCTTTTGAATTATTTTTTCAATAAAATATTTTTTAGTTATAGAAAAGCATTTTGATTTTATGGAGGTTCCATTTATCAATTAATCCCATTGTTTTAATTCCTGGGCAAACGGAATTATATTCAGAAAGTCCATTTCCACACCAATATATTATAGAGGACTGAGTGTTTTCTTCAACTGGTTTTAACATTTCACATTTTAATTTGAGATCTTTGATCATCTTGGAATTGACTTTTATATAGGGCCATAGATATGAATCTATTTTTATTCTTTCACCTCTGGACATTCAGTTTTCTCATTACCATTTGTTGATGCTATCTTTTCTCCAGTGTAAGATTTTGACATCTTTGCCAAATATTAAGTGGCTGAAGGTATGCGTACTAATGTTTGTAACTTTTATTTTGTTCCATTGACCTACATCTCTATATTTGTGCCAGTATCATACCGTTTTTTTATTACTTCAGCACTGTATTATAACTTGAGATCTGGAACAATAATCATTCTAGGAACTGTTCCTTTTCCTCAAGACTGTTTTGGCTATCCAGGGTCTTTTGCAGTTCCGTATAAATTTTAAAGTGCTCTTTAAAAATTTCTCATTAATCAATTTATTTATTCATTTTACATTCCAATGTCTGCCCCCTCTCCTCCCAGTCCTCTGTGCCACAGCTCTTCCCTCCGTTCCTCCATCCCCTTCTTCTCTGAGAAGGGCAAGGGCCCCCTGGGTATTATCCCACTGTGCCTTGCCACATCAAGTCTTTGCAGGACTAGCTGCGTCCTTTCCCACTGAGGCCACACAAGGAAGCTCAGTTATGGGGACAGGATCCACAGATATGCAACAAATTAAGCCCCTGCTCCAATTGTTGGGAGACACACATGAAGACTAAGCTGTACATCTGCTACATATGTGTTGGGAGCATAGGTCCAAATAGTGCTAAGTCTTCAGTTGGTAATTCATTCTCTGCGACTGAACTCCCAAGGGTCCATTTTAGATGATTCTGTGGAAACCCTATTCTCTTCAGGACCCTCAATTCTTTGCCCAACTTTTCCACAAGACTCCCTAGGCTTCATCTAAGTTTTGATTGTGGGTCTCTGCATTGGTTTCCATCAGCTGCTGGGTGGACCCTCTCAGAGGAGTAGGATCATGTCTGCAAGTATAATAGAGTATCATTAATAGTGTCAGAGATCGTTTCTTATCTATGGGATGGGCCTCAATTGGGCCAATCATTGGTAATTCAATCCCTCTATCTCTGTTCCAACTTTGTCCCTGCACATCTTGTAAATAGGACACTTTTAGGTGTAGGTTGCTGTCCTTATACCTCGACTGGGAGTTTTGCCTGGTTAGAGGAGGTGACCACTTTAGGGTCCACATACCCACTGCTAGGGGTCTCAGGTAGCATTCATGGACTCCCTGAAACATGCCCCTGTCTCAGGTCTCTGGTATGTTCTGGTATCCCTCCTTATCCACAGCTGATATCCATTCTCTTTCTCCTGCTCTGCCTATACCTGATCCCCCATGCCCTGTTCCCCACCTCCTTCCCTCTCAAACCCAGTTCCCTCTGTCCATCCACTTCTTATATCTATTTTATTTCCCCTTTGTAGAAATATTCAAGCACCCTCCCTTCGGCCCTCTTCGTTATTTGGTTTCTTTAGATCTGTGGGATGTAGCATGCTCATCTTAAACTTTATGCATAGTACTCTCTTATAAGTGAGTACATACCATGCATGTCCTTTTGGATCTGGGTTACCTCACTCTTGATATTTTCTAATTTCATCTATTTTCCTGAGAAATTCATGATGTCCTTGTTCTTAAGAGCTGAGTAGTATTTCATTGTGTAAACCACATTTTAATTATCAATTCTTCTGTTGAGGGATATCTAAGTTGTTTCAAGTTTATTTCTATGAAGAATGTTTTGGGAATTTTGAATAAGATTACATTGAATCCTTAAATTATTTTTGGTAGAATCATCAATTTCACAATATTAATTCTGCTAATCTATGAAAATTGAAATCTTTCTTTCCAGTAACCCCCTCAAGGACTTAAAGTTTTATTTTAGAGTTCCTTTTCTAATTGTTTGTTTATTCCTAGATATTATATATTACTCAACAATATTTACTCAATATTGTGTCCCTTTTTTCTCTACCTGGAACGTAAACACTCTATTGAAAATAATTGGTTGTATTATGTAATCAGACTTTTATGCCTTTTCTACAGTTAACAAATTACAGCTCAAAGGCTTTTTAAAAACAAAATGCCTAGGACATAAATCTAGGCTGCTTCCTAACTAGCTCGTAACTTATTATTATGTTTATTCTAACTTGAATTGAGCTATGTTGCTAGCTTCTTCTCTTCAGTTTTATATGTCTTAAATTCCTCAAAGTCTGCGTTGGAAATCCCCAGGCTCTGCCTATCTCTCAAAGTTTCAATGTCTCTACCAGAATATCCATCTTCTAGTTCCCGCTTTTCACTAATAGGCTATTAATTTTTTATTGACAGGTGATGCTTCCTCACAGTATACAAGAGATGATCCCTACATTAGTGGACAGTTTATGTTCTGATTTTAATTGGGTTTATTCTAATTTTTCTCAATTTATGATAATATTTGCTGCTGGTTTACCATATATACTCTTTATGGTATTGGGTATATGCCTTCCTGCATCACTCTCACTAAGACCTTTATCATGAAGGATTTGTCAAAGGCTTTTTCTTCATTTGTCATGCTTTGTCTTAAAGTTTAAAATAAAATTAAATTATCTATGGTAACCACAAATAGAATAAGCAATATTAATGATTGTGATTTTAAGTGCCCTTTGCTCAAGTGTTTTTACTTATTAGAAAGGTCAGTCTACTAATGTCAGACATTATTTATTTCCTTGTATCTCTCCTCAGATTTTTGAACAATTACGTAGAAAATAATAGGATTTTAAAAAGGAAACCAGAAACCAGGTATTAGAATAATTAACACCTCCTTTCTTGGAAACTGTCATGGTGTGTAGAGGTACCAATAAAGCTAGTCCCAAAGAAGGGAGGTTTCAGGTCAGATCTAGGTCTTTGGATTCCTGGGTCTGAACTACACCATGTATTCAACAATTGGTGCTTACCTTCCATCTTTATGGGTCTGTAATAGCCTGTACTGTTTTGGGAGTCTCTGTAGACAGCCCTGAACAATTCAAAAGAAGTATTCCCAAACCATACCTGGTGTTGAGGTATTTTCCTAGCCATTGTCTATATCTCTTGGTGAAAACATTGCCAGCCTATATGGGAAATTTCATTTAAACTCTGTATAAATAGGCATACACAGGCTTAAGTAAAAGTATTTTTGGTAGATAGCCAGTACTATGATTTCTTAAGATTTTTTTTCAAATATCATTACTGTTACTGTACTCTTTTCTTTCTTTCAGCATTTATCTCCTCCCTTCTGCACATATAAATTGTCTGCATGATTTTCCCAATTTCCCCTTCAAATTAAAAGTAGTCATAGTCTTGCTCAGCTATGGTAGCTATGAACTACAACAATGATATGCAGGGAACAATAATCCTAAGAGTGCAATTGTGAAGTGAGTACCATGGCAGTATCAAATTGCTTTGTAATTGCATTTAAGGTTCACTTAAAAATGGAGATATCACTCCTGGTATTGGAAACCTAGCAAGTTACCCAGGGTTAGTGAAACTATTCACCTTAGAGAACCAACAGATAAGTGTTATTCTCATCTCTCATCAAGAAAACTTTTTACTTTGGAGCAGATGGAGACCATTGCAAAAAAAAAAATCAACTGATCAAAAATACTGAGTCTTAAAGCCCACTCCCCAATGGATAAATCTACAACACAATTCATGGGCTTAAACTCAGTGATCTACTATAAAAGGACAGAAAAATTTTAATGGCCAGAGTAACAGAAAGTTTGCTATGAGATTACGTCTTCTAGAAACATCAGACGTTATGTTTAAGTCTCAACAACATAGCTGCCCAAACATGATATAACCAGGAAGGCCCATAATAGACATGCTAGTTTGGGTGGAGGGAAGCTCATGAAGCCCCAAGCTCTAAACAGAGGACTAGAGGCAACTAAGAAATGTTGAAATTTGCCCAGGCAAGAGGCTCCTTGGACACACACACACACACACACACACACACACACACTGCCACACTTAGTGGCATTCTAACTAGAGTGGTGAATGTGTCTTACTTCTACCTTGTAGAGGGACATATGCAATCCCCCAGTTTCTCTTACCTCTTCTAGCACATTCTCCTGATCTCAAGGATCAGTCCCATCAAACACACTCACTCCAAGGCCCCAAAGGTCCCTTACTTATATAGGTGTGGTGTGTGGAGGAATGAACCTCTTTCCCTTCCTCTCCTGAAATTGCAAGGATTTTTAATTGCCCACCCTATTGTGGGGCAGTGGACCATGATACCAGACAGAAAACCTGGTACTGTCAAGTAGATTCAGGAACCCAGGCAATTCTCATAATTGAGAACAGTAGGTGTTTTGATCTACTCACAACCAGCTTCCTGTCCTGGAACATGTGTGCAGGATACCCCATTGGAAGGATTATGATAATCAGTCACATAGGAAGGACAACACCTGAAGTCCTTCCACATGCAGATGAGGTATCAGTAACATCTTAGACTGAGCCAATAGAAACATCTGCCTCTAGATCCCCACCTACCCTCAAATGTTTATAAGGTCTTATCCACAAGGAATAAAGTGCACGAGTTATTTCACCAAAGGTCTTTTGAAGATGTCTGTTTTATTAAGGTATGACACTCCAGAGTTTTCTCTCCCAAGGCATTTATTGCTGGACCTGGATTATGCCCAGAAAGCTGGGTGTTTGCTTGCTCAGGGCTGCTCCTGCTTGGCAGCTCCTGCACCAGCTCCTGGCTGCCAGCTGCACCTGGCCACTTGTTATCAACTCTGCTGATCCTGGTGGCTTGGAAGGGTCCAGCATCCTGCCCTGTTCTGTCTTCCCCTAGGTGAGCCATAATTCTTTGGCTACTTTGACCAGGCCACAGCCCCACAGTTGATACACAGACCAGCACCTTATCCTGGGTGAAGGCTGTGGAGGATACTCTGGGTTTTTAGCAGAGCAGTGAACCTCTTTCTGAGAACATCCCAGAATGAAGCCTGGTAGAGAATAGTAACTGCTGACATGAAAGTTTTGAGTGCTTTCTACAGTTCTGTATCTATACCTGGAGACTTTGTGCAAGTTGGGGAGTGGCATGGGAGTAAGAATGTAGGTTGTGCCTGTAAGAGGCTCAGCAGTCATTTTTTGCTGGTTTCTGGCATGCAAAGGTTGTGTCAGTTGTATTTTGACTGTAATAAACCCTCATACTTCATTCATATACACATAGACATGTACATGTCTACATGTATATGTATATGTATATGTATATGTATGTGTATATGTATATGTATATATGGAAACTTGGGGGTGAGGAGGGGCTGAGGCAGCTAAAGAGATATTTGGTTAAGTTTACTGGCATTTACGAGTTGCCTCCATACTGAGCTTCTACAGATGTGACCTTAGCCACCTTTCCTCATCTTTGTCGCAGACTTTGTGTTCCCTAGGGCCATGTGTGAAGTTGCTGGTGCTTCCAGGATGCCTTCTGTGCTGACTTGACTGAGATGAATTCCTATCTTGCTTTCCACATATACAGCTTGGCACTTGGGGACGGTGAAGGGGCATAGAAGGTGAGATGGTTGGGCTCTGGAGCCATTTTGAGAGGTTCATGCCAGTTAAAGTTTGCCTTGCTCCAGAAGTCGTTCAGATTAGTCCTCAGTGCCCCTTCTGCATCCACATTCAGGGACTTGATTGATGGGGGAGCCATTTTGTTGGTCTCCTGCTGGTTGGTGGTTGCTTCCTTACTATATCAGGAATGAATGCTCCTAGCTACCCTTCCACATTTATATAATTAAACAACCTTAGGAGACCCTGAGATACTTTGAGAGTTTCTTTGGTGGGACTAGTCCTTACTTCTCAGAGAAACATACTGAGACATGGTGAGAGAATACAGGGGTAGCAATGGTTCTTTTACAAAGTAGAATCGTCCCAAATAAGACAGTTTCATTATTACAGACAGAATGTCAGTAAGTGTGGTGCTGTGTGTGTGTGTCTGTGTGTGTGTGTGTCTGTGTGTGTGTGTCTGTGTGTGTGTGTGTGTGTGTGTGTGTGTGTGTGTGTGTGTGTCTGTGTGTGTCTAAGCAGCCAGTTGACTGGTCCAATTTTGGATGTTCTGAAGAGAAGTTGTTTTCTGTGGTTCCCAGAAAGAGGCTCAGTTCAACTCCACTGTGAAAATACCTGATAGTGAACTAGGGAATCCTCTTTCCAGATAAAGCCTTCTTAAAATGGTGCCTTTGCCCCAAACAAAACATTCCCAGTTAGAGGAGTGAGCCCTTTTGCCTCGTTGGACACTGCATAATAAAGTGGAGTGATATTTAGAGTTCATATTTTGTTCCTACATGGAAGTTTTTCCCCCATCTTTGTGGGGCCTGATAGCAGACTATAAAAGCCTCAGAGGTAAATCTAATAGGTGAGCAAATAATAATATAGTTGTGGTATATTTTAAAGGATGAATCTTTTTCCAAGAATTGCTGCTGTAGTACCATTAGGATCTTCATTTACTTGCCCAATTCTATCCTTGGTGAGGATTTCCTAGGACACTCTGGGTCTTCACAGTGCAGTAGACAGGAGGAATCCTCTTTCTGGAAACCTCCTAGCACAAGTCCTGCTAGAGGGTGCCTCACTACTGACAAGTTATTTATTACGCACCTTGTTACCCTTCTAAATCTACACTTGGAGACTGTGGTAGAGGCTGGGGATTTGGGAGAGGACAAGTAGGCTGGGCTTACAAGAGGCTTGGGAGACCTTTTGTGAGGTTTCTTGAAGTTAAACGTTGTGA
Organism: Rattus rattus; assembly: GCF_011064425.1. NCBI lineage: Eukaryota > Metazoa > Chordata > Mammalia > Rodentia > Muridae > Rattus > Rattus rattus. The sequence continues at coordinate 105,042,702 of NC_046172.1, forward strand.
CTTGCCTGGATGAGCCTTCACAGAGCTTTCTGCAACCATACATGGGAACTAGAGGTGGGGTTGTTGTGGCAGTTCAGGAGCCATTTATGAGGTTCCTGGCACTTGTAGGTTGCCTCTGCACTGAAGTTCCACAGATGAGCCCTTAGCCACTTTTCCTCATCTTTGTCCCAGACCTAGAGCCATTAATTTGTGTGAGCTTCCTGATGCTTAGAGGGTGCCTCAGCCCTGACCTGGCAGAATTGAATTGCTAGCTTTCCTGCCACATGTAAATCTTGGGAATTGGGGGCAGCCAGCAGGTGGTGAAGGGTGAAGTGCTGGAGACTGGGGGCCATTTTGTAAGCTTCTTGTCAGATTTTGCCTTGCTACAGAGGTGGCATTCATGATTCGTTATGCCTCTTTCTATATACACATCTGGAGACCTGTTTGGCCTATGAGCTGTTTTGTGTGGTTCTTGTGAGTTGGTGGTTGTTTTCCTGAAACATGTAGGGAATTGAGCCTCTAGCTACCCTTCTACACCTATATAAGTAAGAGACTTTAGGGTTCAATAGCCATTTTGTGAGTATCTTTGATGTGACTTGTCATAACTTCTCAGTATAACTTGCTGAAAAGAGATGAGAGGATCCAGGGATGGCAATGGTTCCTCTAGAAGGTAGATAGTCTTCAAATAAGACAGTTTTACTAATGATTAGAATGTTTATAACCATGGCAGCTCAAGATACATTTTGCAATGTTTCTTGCATTTGAATTTTTATTTTAGTATAGATGTTTCACAAATGAGCCCCTCTCAAACTTTCCTCATCTTTATCTGGAAATCATAGGGACATTGGAGCCATTCTGTGAAGTTCTTTGTGATAGGCACTTTGTCCTTTTTGAGCTCTGCACATCCAATGGGTCTTCTTGTCATGATTCTTTTATCTAATTGGGCCCTGTGCACAATAATGCTCTTTATAATGTATTTTGTTCCCTCATAACAGCTTCTCTTCTAACTCTTATGTGCCTGAGAGTGGAATGCTGAAGCTGTAGTTTATATAACATGTCCCTAAATGATAATATTGCTGGATTCTACTTGGAGGAACAATACTCTTTCCATTCTTCCAATGACCCCAGTAACTAGGAACCACTTAGCAAGATCAAAATGTGTAAATTCCAAGTTTTTGAGTCAGTGAAGTTGAGATCTGAGTATGTTGTACTAGCACTTTCTCTATACTAACAAGCTGAGATAATCATGCCATGTTGCATAGTGTTGACAATGTTAAAGAACCTCAAGGCTGGAATGTAAGAATTAGTCACTTCCTAAGCTTCTGCATCTGCCTTCTGGGACTTGGGGTATTTAGAACCATATGTTGAGATTGCTTAGTGCTCACTTGCAGGAACAAGCACCTTTATTTGCACATGCACAGGAGGTTCGTGGTGTGGATATGGAAATGACATAAAAGTCAAAGTCAACTTAACTTCTTTTTCCTCTTTCAGGCAGATGAGTGTCTTAGTTAAAGTTTTACTGCTGTGAACAGAAACCATGATTAAGTCAATTCTTACAAGAACAACATTTCATTGGGGCTGGCTTATAGGTTCAGAGGTTCAATCCATTATCATCAAGGCAAGAGCATGGCAGTATCCAGGCAGACATGGTCAGGAGAAGCTGAGAGGTCTACATCTTCATCTGAAGGCTTCTAGTGGAAGACTGACTTCCAGGCAGCCAGAACAAGGGTATCATCCCCACAGAAACACACTTACTCCAACAAGGCCACACCTCTTAGTAGTACCATTTCCTACCCCAAGCATATACAAACCATTACATTCCACTCCCTAGCCCCCATAGGGTTCTTCAAACACATGAGTCTATGGGGGACATACCTAAACATAACATAATGTAAAATACATTTAATCCAACTTCCAGAGTCCCCAGAGTCTATGGCAGTCTCAACAATGTTAAAAGTCCGAAGTTCAAAGTCTCTTCTGAGATTCAACCTATCGTTTATCTGTAATCCCCAAAGTAAGACAGGAAACCATCTGGGCAAACTCCAAACTCTGCATCTCCATGTGTGTTTCAAGGTGGTCTTCAGATCTCCAATTCCTTTTTCCTCTTTGTTGACTGCAACAAACTTCTTTCTCCTGAGCTGGTACCACTCCATTAGTAGCTTTCCTCAGCAGATAGCCCATGGCTCTGGCATTTTGAACATCTTGGGGTCTCTAAGGCAACTTCGATTTCACAATCTCTTTTTCCAATATCTGGTATCCACGTATGATTTTCTGGGATCCTCCAAAGAGCTGGCCAGTTCTGCCCTCTTTACCACTTTAAGCTCAGTTTGATCGACTCTACTGCCACTGCTATTCTTGGTAGTCATCCCATGATACTGGCATCTCCAATACACTGGGGTCTTCTGCTGCAACTAGGCTTCACCAATAGCCTCTCAGGCTCTCTTCATGGTGCCAAGTCTTAACTCCTTTGCATGACCATGACCTGTTCAGTCCTCGGTTATCAACAACTGAGGCTGCGCCTTCACCAATGGCCTTCTATGGTCTCTCACAGTTGTTCTTCACAACACCTTCATGCCTTCAAAACCATTACCGCCTGGGTGACATACATTACCAAGTACAGCTGCTGCAAGAGGTACAACCTTGGCTATCTCTGGAACACAGCTTCTTCATGCTCTCAGAAAACACTTCCAAGAAGATTTCACCTCAATGATGCTAGTCTCTACTTAGTTCCATCTAACTGAAATCAATTATCACAGTAGTCCCTTCTGTTATTCACTCTAAATCCAGAGCCACATGGACAAAGCTGCCAACTTCTGATGCTTGCAGGAGCTGGAACATGGCCACCTTGTTCTATTATATTATCACTAGCTTTCTGTTTTTCATCTTCTTCACAGTCTAAGCTTGACTTTCCCAGATCTTGCTCTATAGTTTAACCTTGAACTGCGAGATCTGCATGCCTGTCTCCTATGATTAAATGTGTGTACCACCATGTGTGGATTTAAGCTTTTCTTCACCTATAACTTGCTTTGTCCCAGGCTTGCCTTGAACTCAGAGATCTGCTTGGTTTTATCTCCTGGGATCAAAGGTGTATACTACCATACCTGGATCAAAATTTAGCTGGCTAGGATATTGCCCTGAAGTCCCACTCCCTTAATGTGTTACCTCCTTGAACACAGAATTCAGTTCCATTTCATTCCCTAGTACCTCATTAATACTCAAACCATATATTTTATATTTTTCCTTTCTAAGCTTGCTACACTTGTTTAAAATCCTCTTCACTAGGCTTAACCTGAAAACAAAGTCTATGATGGAAGTTTCTGAGACTTCCTTTGTCAATGCAAATAATCTGAGTCTCTTTACCTTAGCCTCAGGCAGACTCTTCAGACAAGGACAAAACTAGTCACACTCTTCACCAAAATACCATAAAAACACTCTCTAGTCTCTAAGCCACATTCTGAAATTCTCCACAGAAACAACTTGGGCCAGGTCTGCACAGTTCAAATCATATCCAGCAACACATTATTCCATATTTCTACCAAGATAGCCCATTAAGCACAACTTAAAGCATTCTACTGGTTTCCAAAGTCCCCAATCCACATTCCTCCAAACAAAAACTTGGTAAGGCCTATTACAACTATAAGAGTCTCTGGTAGCAACTTCTGTCTTAGTTAAGGTTTTAATGCTGTGAATAGACACCATTACCAAGACAACTCTTTATAAGAACAAAATTTATTTGGGTCTGGATTACAGGTTCAAAGATTCAGTCCATTATCTTCAATGCAAGAACATGGCAGCATCCAGACAGGCATGGTACAAAGGAGTTGAGAGGTCTGCCTCTTCATCTGAAGGCTGCTAGAAGAAGACTGGCTTTCAGGCAGCTAAGCCAAGAGTATCATGCCAATGGTGACACACCTACTCCAACAAGGCCACACTTCCTAATAGGGTCACTCTCAAGCTCAAGCATATACAAACCATCACAGTGGGCCTGCAGAGGGAGGAATTATCCAGAGTGCTCAGTCGGAACCACGTGATGTTGCCATAGGAAGGTGTGCAGCACTATTCAGGAGATAACTGAATGTGTGAAGGGACCCCAACCAGAATGGAACACAGAGCCTCGGTGCTCCTTTGCTGATGCCGTAGAGAATCCAAAATGGATGTCTTCGGAGGCAGGCTTCATGAAGGCTTCATGACTTGGGTTGACATATCATTAGTAAGAGATGATCTTGGTCCTGCTATTGATGACAGGTCAGCATAAGGAGCCCCAGATGGAGAGCAAAATCATTAATGTATGGTCTTATCCTGAGGCAAAAATCTGAAGCCAAATCAAAAGGGACTATACAGACTGGTTATCACCTGGAAATTGCAAGCAGAGACATTTATGTGCTTTGCTTATGTAAACTAACAGGAAGGAGGTTGAAAGTCTTTGGGGGAGATAAGATCTTATGTAAAGGAAATCTCAAGAAGGGCAGATAAGTTGAAGAAGCTTCACATAGACTCAGTGAAGCACTTTCTTATTGGAAATGAGCATAGGTCATGTGGACATCACTAGAGATCATATATAGATTGAAAAAATATGTCACCTGCTCGAGTTTGTTTCTTCTGAGTATTTTCAGGATCTCAGAGGAGGTGGGAATTTGATAAGAGTTGGAGACTTTGTTAAGGATATGTGTTCCAGGATTTGATAAGTTCTAAGTAAGAAGCTTCAAGGAGGATTGAAGGAAACTCCAGTCCAGAGTATAGTGCTGTGACAAAAGTCTTCCCTGATTTGTCAACTAAATAGTCCTGAGCAGTGGTATTAGTCTAAGCTCCCTGTTCTTGTTTCCAGGAATAGTCTAAGGGAGGTGAAGGGTCTGCTGAGAGCAAGTTGGCAAATGTCATTATATTCTGGATCATGTATGTCAGTACTGAATGTGAAAACCCAGAGAGTCCTACCATCCAAACACAAGAAGAACCATAGTCTCCAATCCCTTTTTTCAGCACTGGGGTTAAAAAAAAAAGGCAAACAAAACAAAGCAATAGGCCCTTTGGGTGGATTGCCTTCCCTCCCATTCTCTTCCCTCAACAGAAATAGTCCCATGCTTTGGCAAAGGTGGGCACAATTACACAGAAGATTCTAAATTTTGCAATTTACAAAGGTGATAGTCAAGCTGGATTCTCACACTGGGATCAATGGACCACTCAATCGGGCTGCTGCCATCAATGCAATTACTATTGAACAGGCATAATTATTTATAAGGTGCCCTCACTGATTTCTGTTCTTCCTTAGACTCATAAAATTTGTTCTGAGACTCTGTGCCAGCCAAGAAGAGAGGTAGATCCTGAGCAGCCATGTCTCTTTCTCTTTCAACAGTACCATGCAAGGCAGACATTCTTTGGCTGTAGAGAACCACCAAAGCTAGACCCTGTAACAGGCATATTGTGTTTGAGAGTTGCCCAATGAAAAGCTATCAGAATCCACTCGCCCCCTATCATCTCCCTCAAGCTAATAAGTCTTCCTTGATGTGGCTGCACATTCTTCTGCCTGCTGTTACCCATGAAAGTCAGGATTGATCATGCTGAGAATAACCATAGTTGCAATCTCCTGAACAACCTTCAGGCCCATGGAGAGGAAGGGAAGGAAGAAAGTTCAAGTTGCCATTCTTGAAACCATGGAGGCAGAGAGCACTGCCATGATCTCAGGGGAGGTGTCTGGTGATGGACCACAAATCTCTCCCATGTTCTCAGAAAGCCTCTTCTTCCAGTTTTATGGGTTACATTACAGGGACACTAACTGTTAAGGCCTCTGTAAGCAAAAGGAGAACATGCAAATCCTATTTCCCCTCAGAGGCTATATTAAATATAAAGATAATTGAAATGTTGAGATTCCTCCCCCTCAGTTATCACAGGAAGCATCCAGTGAGACGAATGTGCTGGATTTGGTTGTCAGAAATTAGGAACAGTCTACTCTATGATTTTTAGTAAGGCATGTGAGTGTACAAGGATGATCATTGGCATTGGCATGATAAAAGTGTACCCTGTTTGTCACTCCTATGTCTTTGTCACTCCCCTTGGTATCACATATGAGAAGTTGCATTGTGCTCAGGGCATACCCAAGACAGGACTGTTAATTGTTCTTAACATCATCTTCATATAGAGCAACTGTATCAGTGAGGAGAAACTCTGGTATATATTTAATAGCATGGAGATGTATGCTGGGCAACATCATTTCATATTTGGGTGTAGGGAGCGGCCCGGTAAAACAAAGATGGCGCCGACATCCAGTCCATCTGGTAGTAAATGACTTATCTCTCACGACAGGCTTGTCCCCTTGCCAGGGCGGCCAAGGATAATAGGTTGATCCGCGCCCACCTGTGGTGAATAACGATTTTCTCTGCATGCGGGTTTTGCACCCTGGCTCCAGTTGGCTGGGACGCGTTAATATGCTAATGAGGGATTCATGCTCCGCCAATCCCTGAAGGACAATTAGCATAGCCTCAGCCTGCTGTGTATATAAGCGAGCGCTTTTGCCGCTCGAGGTCCCCGTATCAGCAAAGAGGTGGTCCTGCAATAAAGGCTGTTGAGAAGAATCCGACCGTGTTGCGTCTTCCTTGCTGGCCGAGGTGGGCGCGACATTTGGGAAGCCCAGGAAACTTACCATTGAGGATTTTGTGCAGAAATGATACCCGCAATATATCCAGGTTCCTGGTAGCAATCCTTCTTGCCTTGAGATCTTTGGGGACCAAAGGTCTATGTTCAAATCACCACAATGAACCTCTTGATAGTTTTTGTCAGCATCTCTAGGAGAAATCCCAAATTCTACCCCACCAGATATGCAGAAACTTTAAGTGAAGTGTTAGGATCTAGACTAGAATTGCTTGGCAGATTATACTCTGACCAGTTCAAGTTCTGGGTCACTAGTGGTTTCCAATGTTAGGCAGAGACAGTGATTTAAGTTGTGGACTCTCAATCAAGACCTGGTAAGAAGAGAGTACAAACCATTTCAGTCTTATTGTTCTGTTTGGATGACTTAAGAATTCTTGATGTTTCAAAATGTTGCTTCTACTGCAATGTTTGTTAGATTGAGATGTTTAAGTTTCCAAATGACATTAGTAATGCATGTATTGTTATCCCAATTAGAAAAAAATATTTTGAAAAAATATTAAACTGCCTTATAACTTCCTTTTTTTATTATTATTATTAACTTGAGTATTTCTTATATACATTTTAGTGTTATTCCATTTCCGGTTTCCGGGCAAACATCCACCTCCCCTCCCTTCCTTATGGGTGTTCCCCTCCCAACCCTCCCCCATTGCTGCCCTCTCCCAACAGTCTAGTTCACTGGGGGTTCAGTCTTAGCAGGACCCAGGGCTTCCCCTTCCACTGGTGCTCTTACTAGGATATTCATTGCTACCTATGAGGTCAGAGTCCAGGGTCAGTCCATGTATAGTCTTTGGGTAGTGGCTTAGTCCCTGGAAGCTCTGGTTGGTTGGCATTGCTGTACATATGGGGTCTCGAGCTCCTTCAAGCTCTTCCAGTTCTTTCTCTGATTCCTTCAACGGGGTCCTGTTCTCAGTTCAGTGGTTTCCTGCTGGCATACGCCTCTGTATTTGCTGTATTCTGGCTGTGTCTCTCAGGAGGCGATATGCACTCACATTTGATCATCCATCTTGAGTTTCATTTGTTCTAGGCATCTAGGGTAACTCAAGCATTTGGGCTAATAACCCTTATCAATGAGTACATACCATGTATGTCTTTCTGTGATTAGGTTAGCTCACTCAGGATGATATTTTCCAGTTCAACCATTTGCCTCCAATTTCACAAAGTCATTGTTTTTGATAGCTGAGTAATATTCCATTGTGTGTAGATGTACCACATTTTCTGTATCCATTCCTCTGTTGAAGGGGCATCTGGGTTCTTTCCAGCTTCTGGCTATTATAAATAAGGCTGCGATGAACATAGTGGAGCACGTGTCTTTTTTATATGTTGGGGCATCTTTGGGTATATGCCCAGGAGGTATAGCTGGATCCTCAGGCAGTTCAATGTCCAATTTTCTGAGGAACCTCAGACTGATTTCAGAATGGTTGTAGCAGTCTGAAACCCCACCAACAATGGAGGAGTGTTCCCCTTTCTCCACATCCTCGCCAGCATTTGCTGTCACCTGAGTTTTTGATCTTAGCCATTCTCACTGGTGTGAGGTGAAATCTCAGGGTTGTTTAGGTTGCATTTCCCTATGACTAAATCGATGTTGAACATTTCTTTAGGTAATTTCGGCCATTAGGCATTCCTCAGCTGTGAATTCTTTATTTAGCTCTGAACCCCATTTTTAATAGGGTTATTTGTCTCCCTGCGGTCTAACTTCTTGAGTTCTTTGTATATTTTGGATATAAGGCCTCTATCTGTTGTAGGATTGGTAAAGATCTTTTCCCAATATGTTGGTTGCCATTTTGTCCTAACCACAGTGTCCTTTGCCTTACAGAAGCTTTGCAGTTTTATGAGATCCCATTTGTCGATTCTTGATCTTAGAGCATAAGCCATTGGTGTTTTGTTCAGGAAATTTTTTCCAGTGCCCATGTGTTCCAGATGCTTCTAATATCATAAGATACTGTGGCATTGAAACCAGCATTTCTTGGACCATGGAAAAGATGTTGGTGTTAACATTAAGAACAAACTAAAATTACTATTTGGTTGTCTCACTATGTTTAGCCTCTCATACTAGTTAACTAATAAAAAAAAAACCCTAATATATGCTAAATAGAATCTCTTTCCCAAACCACTGACTACTTCACTCTTCCAGGGCATTTGTTAGCAGTAGGACATGGGAGAAGCCAAATCTACCCAGGAGTAGAAAGGGTGGATTCCAGGAGAATACAGTTCTGTCAGAAAAACTTAAGTCCTTTTAGGTCACTGGTACACAAGTACAGAGTACAGAGTAAAGAGTGTTCTCTAAGGGAGAGAAGGTCATTGTCCATACCTTGAACCAAGACACTTTGAAAGCCTCAGAAATGACACCTTTTTCCTGGGGGAGTTCAGTTTCATAAAACTGAAAAGTTGAAATTGCTTTGTTCTTGGATGGTGTGACTGACTGAGGGATGAGAGAGGGGAAACCTCTTCTGAGCATTTTCTCAGGGTCAAAGTAGGAGGGAATTGGGCTGGTAATGTGGCCAACTGGTAGAACACATGTGCATTAATGTCAGCTCAAAACACCAAGAAAGGATATGGATGGAAATTCTTTCCTGTGCCACAATTGGGATTTGTAGGTGAACCCGCCACCTTTACTACACAGTTTACCGCCATGCTCTGAAACAGATTTATGGCACATAAAGGAATCATGGGAAAGGGAGGTCTAGGACTCTTAAGGCCACTGTTGCCTTCCTGGTCGTGAAAGACAAAGGTGATTTTTAAGATAATACTTCAGCATTTAAGAGCATTGGCTCCTCTTCCAGAGGCCATGTGTTCAATTCCCACTTAGCACCCACCTGGCAGCTGGCAACTGACTAACTCAAGTTCCAGAGAATCTGAAACACACAGACGTACATGGCAGGCACATAAAGAAACATAACTTTAAATGTTACTTATTATGTAATGAGTGTTGTGTCTGTGTGTATGCTAGTGAAATACCTGTGTCTCTGATGACTAAGGAGGCCAGAATTAGGTATCTGATCCTGTGGAACTAATTATAGATAGATGGTTGTTAATCTTCATAAGTATGCATTGTAAGAATAGCAAATATTCTTAACAGCTGAGCATTCTTTCAAGCTCCAGATAACTTTTAACTATATTAATATTAATAATAACAATAATATAATAGTGTGTCAATACACATTTATAAGTGAGGATACATGCCGTAACTCAAATATGGATAGCAAAGGAAAGCTCTCAGTTTAATTCTTGCCTTCTACCTTGTAGAAGCATGACCTCTGGTTGTTTCTGATGCTGTTCTATGTACTCCAGGCTATCTGACCTGAGATAGTCTGACAGATTCTCTTGTCTATGTCTGTCATTTCGCCAAGAAACAACTAAGATTACAGATTCATTTCCTGCTATTTGTGAGTTCCAGGGATATAATTCAAACCAATAGGCTTGAGTAGCTAGTAACTTCATCTTGTCTTCATTTGGTTATCTGCATTACAATTTTGCCAAATCTAAGGAGATACAGGGTTTGGAGATCTGGTGATTGATTGAAAGTAATGATTTGAGCAGAAAGGCGGGTAGTAGAAGAACTGGTCCTTGACTCACATTCTATGAGCTTCTATTTTAGGGAGATTAATTAGCACCCAGATTTCAACATATCCAACAAGAGTGAGGATTTGGTGACTTTTATTCATGAAATTTTACTGTGGTTGATTAGCTATTCTGTGTCCTGCTGGGCTATATATTATCTGATATGTTCTTGAGAACAGTAATAGCAATATCACCCCAGGGTAGAAGAAGCTGCAATCAAATCCTAATGAAATTATCTACCACCTGACTTTCACCACAGTTCCTCCCACTCAAGACAGTGCAGCAGAGACTTTAGATGAGGGGCACATAGTGAAGCAGTCCTAATTGGCAGGTTTTACCAGACTTTGTCAGGCTTTATCACATTTCCCAGGTTAAGATACTGGAGACTCACAGTATTGGAGATTTACATGATCCCGGACTAATAAGTAACAGTGCTGGGAGAGGACCAGAAGTCTGCATGCATCTGTAACCTAGGCAGTTCTCAACCCTCTGAGACCAAAGCTAACTCTCTGAATCATAAGAACAGAGCTCTTTCTTCTTGGCTCTTCATAAGATCCATCAAGCCACAAGTAGAAGAACTCTACCGAAGGCCAATATCATTGAAAACACCTAACAAAAAAATTGAATGCATGTATTGTACAGAGTTTGGAGATTGTCCCAGGTATGGGAATTTCTGTCAAGTTCCTGTACTCTCCTGTGCTTCTTTCCCTAGTTATGCCCCAGGAGCCTGCCTCCTCTGGAGGCAAGAAAGGATATTTCACCCTCTCCATGACTGTATTTTACAGGGCTAATCCACGTGCTGTGGTAATTAGGTAAGAATGGTAAGGTCAGATGCAGAGGACATTTACAGGTGAACGTTCATGACTGCATGTAGAAGAATGAGGGTTCTCAGCCTACCAGAGAACAATAGAATTTTCAAGAGCAGTATAGAAAATACCTTTGACTAAAGAATCAATCCTGGTTCCTCTGAAAAAATAACCAGAGCTCTTAAATATGAGCCACCTTTCTATTTGTATTAATAAAGCTTCCTCTAAGTCAATACTTGCCTTCAAAGTCATATATTCTCAAGCAGCTATACTGGCAGATGAACTATACTTGTCACTTGAAAGTGATCATAGGAGAACTACCAAAACATCTTAACCATGAAAAATCCAAAGTGCCTCACCACTTATAGAATTCCTTTATGAGGTTGCCTCCTTTTCAAGGTCATGCCAATTTACCTTCTGCCTAGCTCTTCGCGATACTCATCCTTTCTTTCCAAATTCTTTCTAGTTTTAGTCTAGACTCATAAGTTTAACCCTAAAAACAGTTTAAAAAGAAATTTGTTATGATTGTGTATTATGTCAGGCATTCAAAATCTTGAATGCTATAAGGACCTATGGATTTTTCATAAAAATTTTATTGTGTCCTAATGGTCTTAGTTAACATTTATGTTAGTTACTGTAATAAAATGCCATGAGCAAAAGCAACTGGGGTTTGAAATGATATATTTTACCATATTACTTGTAGCTTATCACCCAAGGAAGTCAAAGCAGGAACTCAAGATGTGAACCTGAAAGGAATACCTGATACAGCGTTCATAGAGGGGTGCTCTTTACTGTCTTGCTTTTCATTGATTGTTCATCCTGCTTTTTTATAGCACTCAAGAATACCAGCCCAAGGATGGCTGTACCTACAGTGATCTGGACCCTCACCCTTCAAACATCAATTAAGAAACGCAATGCAGGCTTGCACTCAGTACAGTCTAGTGGGGGCATTTTCTCAACTGAGATTCCCTAGTCCAAAATTACTCTAGATTGTGTCCAGCTTATAAAAATTAGTCAGCAAAACTGATCTGTTGTCAATTTGATACACAAATACATCCTTGTTTAATCATAACATTTCAAAATAGACTTCTTACTAAAATTAATCAGAACTGATAAAGAAGGACATATCATTCTAATCAAAGGAACATTTAACCACATAGACAATATTATCCTAAATATGTATATATAAAATTCTGGTGCATCCATGTCATAATAAAACAAGGCATTGCTAAAATAAGAGGCCCAAAATAAAATATAGTAGATGACTTCAATATTCTAATTTCTTCAACAAAAAAGTCATATGAACATAAATAGAGAAAAACATTAGAGCTAAATGAAATAAAATGTTAAATGGCCTTAACAGGTTTATACAGACTATTTCACCCAAAGTCAAAAGAATGCATATTCCAGCACATGTAAGTTTCTCTAACATAGACCACATAATAGGAAACAAAACAAAGCTTTCAAAATCAGAAAGATTGAAAGAATTGCCTGCATTACATATGTGAATGATCCAATAAGACTATATATTGAAAACAAACAAACCTGAAGAAAGTACACACAATTAGGGTGATTAAACAAATCAGTTCCAAATGAAGAATTACTCAATTTTTCTTGAAATTAAATGAAAACCCAATACAGCAAATCCTAGGGACTACATTATAAGTAGTCCTATAAGGGCAATTTATATGTACCTTGACTACATTAAAAAATGAGAAAGATCATAAATAAATAACCTAATTATTCAGCTCAGAAATTTGGCAAAATAAGAACAAACACAATTCAAATCTAGTGGACAGCAATAAATAGAAAAAAATAAAGCAGAATTATTTTTGTTTTTTTTTTCATTGCATATTTTCTTTATTTACATTTCAAACGTTATCACCTTTCCCTGTTTGCCTTCTGGAAATCCCCTATCCCCTTCCCCACCCCTGCTTATATTAGGGTGCTCCCTCACCCACCCACCCTCTCACTTCCACTCACCTGTGTGCCCTGAAATTCCCCTACACTGGGGCATCAAGCCTTCACAGGACCAAAGGCATCTCCTCCAGTTGATGCCCTACAAGGCATCAACTCTGTTACATATGGGGCTGGAGTCATATGTCCCTCCATGTCTATTCTTTGCTTGGTGGTTTAGTTCCTATGAGTTCCGGGTTGTCTGATTGGTTGATATTGTTGTTCTTCCTATGAGTTGCAATCCCCTTAACTGCTTCAGTCCTTCCCCTAACTTCTCCATTGCAGTCACTGGTGCTCAGTCAGATGGTTGGCTGCAAGCATCCTCATCTGTATTGGTCAGGCTCTGGCAGACCCTCTCAGGAGACAACTCTATCAGGTACCTGTCAACTTGCACTTCTTAGCATCCAAAAAAGTGTCTGGGTTTGGTAACTGACTGTATGTGGGATGAATTCCCAAGTGTGACAGTCTTTGGATGGCCTTTCCTTCAGTCTCTGCTCCAAACTCTGTCTCCATATTTCCTCCTGTAAGTATTTTGTTCCCCCTTCTAAGTACTCACACTTTTGTCTTCCTTCTTCTTGAGCTTCATGTGGTCTATAAATTGTATTATAGGTATTCCAAGCTTTTGGGCTAAAATCCAGTTATCAGTGAGTGCATATCATGTGTGTTCTTTTGTGACTGGGTTACCTCACACAGGATGATATTTTCTAGCTTCATTCATTTACCTAAGTATTTCATGAAGACATTATTTTAATAGTTTTAATAATGTGTAAGTGTACAAAATTTTCTTTATCAATTCCTTTGTTTAAGGATATTGGGGTTCTTTCCAGCTTCTGACTATAATAAGTAAGGCTGTTATGAACATAGTAGAATATGTGTCCTTGAGTTATGTTGGAGCATCTTTTGGGTATATGCCCAGGAGTGGTATAGCTGGGTCCTCAGGGAGTGCAATGTCCAATTTTCTGAGGAACCTCCAGACTGATTTCCAGAATGGTTGTACCAGTCTGCAATCCCACCAACAATGGAGGAGTGTTCCTCTTTCTCCGCATCCTCGCCAGCATCTGCTGTCACCTGAGTTTTTGATCTTAGTCATTCTGACTGGTGTGAGGTAGAATCTCAGGCTTGTTTTAATTGCATTTCCCTGATGACTAAGGATGGTAAACATTTCTTGTTTTTTTCTTTTTTTTTTTTTTCTTTTCTTTTTTTCAGAGCTGGGGACCGAATCCAGGGCCTTGCGCTTCCTAGGCAAGCGCTCTACCACTGAGCTAAATCCCCAACCCCGGTAAACATTTCTTTAGGTGCTTCGTGGCCATAAATTCTTCAGTTGAGAATTCTTTGTTTATCTCTGTACCTCATTTTTAATATGGTTATTTGATTCTCTTGAAGCTAACTTCTTGAAGTCTTTGTATATATTGGAAATTAGCCCTTGGTTGTAGGATTGGTAAAGATCTTTTCCCACTCAGTTGGTTGCAAATTTCTCTGAATGGTAGTGTCCTTTGCCTTATAGAATCTTTGCAATTTTATGAGGTCCCATTTGTAGATTCTGGATCTTAGAAATAAGCCACTGGTCTTCTGTTCAGCAAATTTTCCCCAGTGCCCATGTGTTCAAGGCTCTTCCCCATTTTCTCTTCTATCCCTTTGAGTGTATCTGTTTTATGTGGAAGTCCTTGATCCTCTTGGCCTTAAACTTTGTATAAGAGGATAAGAATGGATCGATTTTCTTTCTTCTACATGCTGACCTCCAGTTGAACTAGCACCATTTGTTGAAAATGCTGTCTTTTTTCCACTGGATGATTTTAGCTCCTTTGTCAAAGACCAAGTGACCATAGGTGTGTGGGTTCATTTCTGGGTCTTCAATTCTATTCCATTGATCTACCTGCCTGTCTCTGTACCAATAGCATATGTTTATTATTCTATTTCTCTGTAATACTGCTTGAGGATAGGAAAGTTGATTCCCCCCAGAAGTTCTTTTATTATTGAGAAAATTTTTGTTATCCTGGGTTTTTTATTATTCCAAATGAATTTTCAAATTGCTCTTTCTAACTCTATGAAGAATTGAGTGGGAATTTTGAAGGGGATGCTCATGGTTTGTCAGGATTAATATAGTTAAAATGGCCGTCTTGCAGAAAGTAATCTACAGATTCAATTCAATAGTCATAAAAATTAAAGCAGGAATTAATACACTGGAAATAAAAATACAAAGAATCAATGATACTTTGAATTGCTTTTTATGAAGGTAAACATCTTTCTAGAATTAAAATGTGGGGTTGGGGATTTAGCTCAGTGGTAGAGCGTTTGCCTAGGAAGCGCAAGGCCCTGGGCTCGGTCCTCAGCTCCGAAAAAATAAAAAGAAAAAAAAATTAAAATGTGGGATAATATTTTTTATTGTTATCCTTCTCAAGTGAGTCTACCTAGACTGCTGAGTAAGGCATCCATAAGAGAAGCACATTAACATACCCTTGGTCCAACTAAGCACAGGAAAGTGAGTACTCAAATTAACATAATCAGAAATGGACAGAGAAATATTACAATAGACACAAACAGAATTCAGAACAAATAGAACATTTTAATGATCTATTCACTTGGAAATCCTAATAGAAAAGAATGAATTCCTAGATTTAGCCAAACCATCAAAATTACATCAAGAAGAAGAAAACCAACTAGCCAGAGACATAACAAAAGAAGGATTCAAAATAGTAATAAAAAGGATTCTTACAAAAATAAATTTCAAGGTCAGATGGAATGAGTGTAGAAGTTTATCAGACTGTCGAAAAATATCTACAGCTAATTCTTAAGCTACTCAAAAGAAGTAAAAAATAAAAATAGAAAGATCCTGAGAGACACACCCAGAATACAGCAAATAAATAGGCGAATGCCAACAGCAAACCACTGAACTGAGTTCAGGACCCCCGTTGAAGGAATCAGAGAAAGGACTGGAAGAGCTTGAAGGGGCTTGAGACCCCATATGACCAACAATGCCAACCAACCATAGCTTCCAGGGACTAAGCCACTACCCAAAGACTATACATGGAATGACCCTGGAGCTCCAACCTCATAGGTAGAAATGAATAGCCTAGTAAGAGCACCAGTGGAAGGGGGCCCTTGGTCCTGCCAAGACTGAACCCCTAGTGAACGTGATTGTTGGGGGAGGGTGGTAATGGGGGAGATGGGAGGAAGCCCGCATATAGAAGGGGAGGGGGGGTTAGGGGATGCTGGGCCCAGAACCAGGAAGGGAATAATAATCAAAAATGTAAATAAGAAATACTCAAGTTAATAAAGATAAAAAATGTAGAAATAAAGAGAGAGAGAGAGAGAGAGAGAGAGAGAGAGAGAGAGAGAGAGAGAGAGTAAATATATGGAGTACTCCTAAACTCATTCCCAAAGTCAATATCATGCTGGTACCCGACACTCATAAAGATATAACAACAAAAACTAAAGACAATAGCTCTTGATATTCACAGATTCAAAAATGGTCAATAAAATAGTTACAGACATGCATGTCTTAGTTAATTTCCTAGTCCTGCATGACTAAGGCAATATATTTTTTAAAAAATCTCTTAACTGAGAGCTTGCTTACAGTTTCAGAAGATGAATCCAGTTCATGACCTTTATGGTGGGCAGCACACCAGCAGCAGGCAGACATGTTACAAGAGCAATCATAGCTGATCCACAAGCAGGGTCTGAGAGGCACCCCCCTCTGCTGTGGTTTCTTTAGACCCCAAAGCCTATATCGTATGACACACCTTCTCCAGATAGGTCTCACCTACTATTGTGCATAAACAATAAATCAACTGGGCACAAAGCATTCAAATATATGAGCCCACTGGTCTTGATCTCATTTAAACCACTATAATACATTAAATTTACTAATAAATAAGTAAACAATCTACAATGACTATGTTGATTTAATTATGCAAGGATAATTCAATATATGCAAATCAGAAATGTAATTAAACCACATCATTGGACTTAAATATAAAAATACCATGATAAACTCAATAGATACACAAAAGGTTTCTACAAAAATCCAATATACCCTGGTGATAAAGGTTATAGAAGATGTAAGATTAGAAGGAACATATCTCAATATAATAAAGGCTAATATGAGAAACCAAAGGCAACATCATCCTGCATAAAACATCCCACTGACGTTAGGAATGAGATAGTGAAGTCTACTATCCTTACTCTTTTCAACATTGTACACAAAGTGAAGCAACAGGGAAAGAGAAAGAAATTAAATTGACAGGAACAGGAGAAAAAGTCAAATTCTCATGATTTACAGATAAAATACTGCTACTGCTACTACTACTACTATAACTACTACTACTACTACTACTACTACTACTAATAATAATAATAATAATAATAATAATAATAATAATACATAAGAGGTCCCAGAAATTCTGGCAGAAAACTTCTAAAATTGATAAATCATCTAAACAACATGGTAGGGGGCATAGTATCAATTTGACCATGTCATGTCTGGAAGAAAATACTTTAAAACATTCCATTTTAAATGTATTGTTGCTGTGAAGAGACACCATGACCAAGGCAACTTTAATAAACACAAACATTAATTGGGGATGACTTACAGTTTCAGAGGTTCAGTCTATTATTATCATGACAGGAAGCAGGGCAATTTGCAGGTAGACATGGTGCTAGAATATCCAAGAGTTCTACATCTTG
The DNA here is from genome assembly GCF_011064425.1 of Rattus rattus. Taxonomy (NCBI): domain Eukaryota; kingdom Metazoa; phylum Chordata; class Mammalia; order Rodentia; family Muridae; genus Rattus; species Rattus rattus. The sequence goes on from NC_046172.1 coordinate 105,060,326, forward strand.
ATTCTAATGCAGCCAGAAAGACACTGCCTTATGCAGACAGCCAAGAGGAGACTGAAATTCCATCCTGAGCAGTGCTTGAACTTAAGAGATCTCAAAGCCACCCACACTGTAACATACTTCTTCCAACAAGGACACACCTCCTTCAAGAATGCCACACCTTCTATTAGTGCTACTCCCTAGGACCAAGCATTAAAACACACAAAACTATGTGTTCAAACTAATTTTTTTTTACTCCTTTTTTGGAAATGTTCGAAGAGCCCTAGAAACTATTATATAAATGTCTCATTTATGGGTCTGTCATTAATTTTAATTTTCAGTATGTTTTGACCTAGTATGATGCTATGCAGAAACTTCTGCTTACTGCAAAAATAAATCTCTCTAACCAAAGCTAATTTCAGAACTCATTGAAGTACATCATAAATAAAAAATATATACAATGGAATTTAAGAGGCATGTCATATACATTTAGAGAAATATAGTATAATAGACTCTATTGCATTCCAACAATGGACTTTTGATCAGGTTTAAGAAACCAGACATGAATTTCCCTTTGTGTAGGTATTGGCCTGAAATCTAGTTGGATTTGGTTTGCCCCACTACAGAATTGACACTATTTTAGTAGTAGGCATTTCTTGCATGGGGAAATGATAATGTGTCTGCCAGAGTCAACAGATGAATAAACCTCATTGGTGACAGTTGTCAGCTAGTAATCTATGTAGTACCTTTGGGCATTATGAGGACTAGCCAATAGGGAAGAATTTTACAGATCATTTCTAGTTTGATTTAGCTATAGCTTATGATCAAAGCATGTGATAATTTAAACAGTCTTAGGTCTAGTGTTAGTGATCAACCACTAAAAGTGGCAATAAGCTACATTGTTTTAGGAAAACAGTAAAATTTATAACCAAAAATTCCTAGACATTGAGATTTTCATTTAGTAATCACTGTCTTCTACTGTAGTTTTATTTACCCATGAAGAATAGCTCTAAAAAAGGCTCCTCTGTTTTCTTCTTATTTTTTTTTATAATTTAAGGTCTGAAAATGTCATATATATGTGTATATTTTGAACATACTACATGCTGTATTTCTAAATACATTTTAGATTATATACAATAGAAAAATTCAGACAATGATGGAAATCTAAATTATCAGGATTACTGTTTCTTAAATTATGTAAAGGTATATATAACCGAAGAAACTCCAACTAATACATGATGAATAATACAGGTAAATGTGAATGAATTAAAACTGTGTGTTAAAATCAACATTTTTGTTAAACTGACTCAGATATTCTTCTTTGGATTTTAAGCTTCATTTAATATTATAAAATAATAGATGTGTTCACATAACCATCTATCCATTTAATAAAATTTATGAGGAAAAAGCTCAAATAAGCATTTCTTCATTTTACTCAGCTAGAGAACAATATATTTAATTTTCCACGTATTATATACTTTATGCACTGAGTTTCATTTTAGTGCCTTTTCTAACATATAATACTAACCCTCTTTAAAAGACCTACCATGTTAAAATTTGGTGAACCACTGAATCTCATTTTCCCCCTCATGATAGCATTTACAACATTTACTCATGCTGTGATACTTAATGACAGTTCATTTAGTTTGATGTTACCACTCCCTTGTATGAATGTACAATTATTCATTTTTCTTTTTATGGCTAATAGACATTTAGTTATTTCTAGTTTGGAGGATTCTGAATATAGCCTTATAGATATTTATGTATATGCTGTTTGGTATGTATTTCTTTGCATTTTTAATGACAGGAGAGGAATTTTATATTAATGCTGGACATTTTCCACTTATTTGTTTTGCTTTAACTTGGTGTTTCTAATTTTGTTTTGCATAAAATATGCTAATGTTAATATTATGAGCATAAGAAAAGCACTGTGATCTAGCTTGAAAATAAGTTAGTTTTTAGTAGCCTCATATTTGTGCCTCAAGTGAGATTCATTTATAAGTTAAGGTAAACTTAATTTTATGCCTTTGTGGCCACATCATTTTGAACCGTATTTACTTATGCATAACCTGTCATCATTCACTTTCTGCCTAAGGTTATAAACATACAGTTTAAGGCTTTCTATTTATGTCTTGTAATTATATCATTGCCCAACCCTTCAACCTATATGTCTTCTTTGTGAAATGAGAATAATATAATCTAACATTTAGTGTTGTCATGGGGATTGAATAAATATGCTAATTTGAAAGCACCTGCTGCATAATTTTCTGTGAATTTCATTGCCCCCTGACACTATTACCCCCTTATAGACATATCATATATCTCTGTGTCCCATAAAACAATATTTTTATGTTTCTATATCTGCATTTATATATAACATATTGATCCTTTGAAAGGGAGATTGCTTTGGTATGAGAGAATGTGTCTTCTTAAAATTCTTAGGTTAAAATCCTAACCCTCTGGGGACTGAAACATAGCTCAGTGGATAAAGATGATTGTTGGGAAAGCTTAAGGTCCTGACTTTTATCCTCATCACCTACACTGGAAGAAGAATCCTCTAAGCTTTCTCTGAGGTCCTTCACATGTGTGCAGTGCTATACACAGACACACATATGCTCACAGACTTATGGACAAATAACATGGTAATTATTAAAAATGTATTATGATCATTATGATTATATTAAATATGCTAAATATTATATAGCATTGAACATGGTATTACTATCCCTTGTACAACCTGAAAATACATAAACAATAAGCTTAGCTGAATGGGATCTTGATCCAAGGTCACCACTCCCTTCATTCCATTTAATAGCCTTGAACACAGGATTACCACCATTGTATTTGCTGGTGTCCCTTTAATACTTAAACCATATATTTTGTATTTTTATTTTCTAAGCTTGGTATGCATGCTCAAAATGTTCCCAAGTCAGAGTCTAAAGTTGGTTTGAGACTTCCTGTGTTAATACAATTAATCTGAATCTTTTTACCTTTGCTTGAGGCAAGGGAAAAATACCCAGCTATATTCTTGACCAAATTATTATAAGAACAATCTCTAGGCCACATAATAAAATTCTTCTCTGAGACATCTAGAGACAGGCCACAACAGTTCAAATTGCCCTCAGCACCACTGTCATCCATGCTTCTACAAAATGTCCCATTAAGCCTCACTTAAAACATTCCACTGATTTCCAAATACAATGTCCTAAAATCCAGATCCTTCCAAACAAAATGTGTTCAGGCCTATCACAGCAAAACCTAGTCCCTGGTACCAAATACTGTCTTAGTTAAGGTTTCCACTGCTTTGAAGAGACACACCATGACTGAGGCTACTCTTATATGTAACCCATTTAATTGGGCTGGTTTACAGTTTCCTTTATCCTTACGGATAGAAGCCTGGCAGCATCTAGGATAACACCATGCTATAAAGGAGCTAACTGTTGTACCTCTTGACCCAAAGGTAGCCAAAAGGAGACTGTTTTCAGCAAGTAGTCAGGAGGGGGGTCTCTTCTGCACTGGGTTGAGCCTGAACACTAGGAATCTTAAATCCTGCCTACACAGTTCTACACTTCCTCCAATAAGACCACACCTATTCCAACAAGGCCACACCTCCTAATAGTACTACTTCCTATGGGCCAAGCATGTTCAAGCCATAGCAATAACAAAAACTATGCAACATTTAAAATGGAAACCCTGGCATATAGGACAGCATGGATAAATCTAGAGCTTATTACACATTTGGGTTACCAAAAATCAGAGACTAGATAGCCCAGTGACCTAGGGTAAATCCAAATAATACTAGTCTAAAAGTAGTGATAAAATGAGTGTTAATGATATTCTTGTATATTGCTAGATTAGAGTCTTGTATAACCATCATCAGAGAAATTTCTTGTAGCAGCCAATGGGAACATATGAAGACCCACGAATAGACATTATGTGTAGAAGGAGAAACCTTGAAATATTCAGCCTTCAATGGGATGTCAACCTTCAATGGGACATTTTTATCAAATCTCTCCTCCCCAAACTCAGGGAACTCTATGGAAGAGACAGAAAAAAAAGTGTAAGAGCCTGAGGAGATGGAGGATACCAAGAGAACATGGCAATCTAAACAGAGCCCGGGGTAGCATGCCCAGATCCTTTATGGATCTACTCCTGTCTTCAGTATATATCCATCTTTTGAGTTTAGTGTTTTGGTGGCAATTTCCTGACTGTAGTAAATAATTCTTTTTATTGGATATTTCATGTATTTATATTTCAAATGTCATCCACTTTGCTGCCTTTCTCAGTTCCCCCTCCCCTTGATTCCATGAAGATGCTTCCACTCCCAACTCAATGCCCTGGTATTCCCTTACACTGGGGAAACAAGCCTTCACAGGATGAAGGGCTTCTCCTCTATTGATTCCAGACAATGCCATCCTCTGCTACATATGTGGATAGAACCATTCAGTGTATGCTTCTTAATGCCTTTTCTTGGGCTCTTCTTCTGTTGGTTTATCCTGTGCAACTTTGTGATAGTTTTTGTTTTAGCTTCTTATATTTTATTGTTATACTTTACTACCAATAAAAAGAATTTCTCAAAGAACTAATAAAAACTCAACTTACTCTCTATATATTAATATGTAATAAGTAAACAAATATGATTCCACAAAAGTCTAAACTTTATGAACCTATTCTTATATTAATGGCACAAATACAGAATGATAATTAACAAAGACATGAAAGGTTAATGCCCTCTATGTTTCAAAAGCTTTATGCAACAGAATAAAAAAAAAAACACTACTCTGTAATATATGTTGGGTAGATAAGGGAAAGTACTTTTGCAAAATAAATCAACCAACCTTACAAAAGGAAACTGCGTAACTTCAAAGGGTTCATGTCTTTTTATTTTTACCAGTAATCATAGGTATAGATACATATAGTGACTATTACCAAAATATAGATCTTTAATAATACATTTGTAATTTCAATTTAAAGCTGTTACTTGTATGGTCTTTATGATCAGCATACTAAGAGTTTCTAGTTTAACAATGTGCCTTATAAGATATATTACTCTCCAACAAACAGATAGCTCACCAATATTCCTATATCATGATGATGATGAAAAAATTGACTCTCTGTTTGAAATGAAAAGCCACCCAAGTAAAGTAATATATATCTAAGTAACCACACTCTTTTCCTGCCGGGGGCCAGCCCTGACATTGGTCTTCTTTCTTGTTGGTTCTTCTTGAGGCGGCAGAGGGGGAAGAGTGTCGGTGGAGGGTAAGACTTTGTCTTATGAGATACTTAAGGTTGCTGTATAATACTAAAAAGTTTACTTATCCATGTCTAAGTTACTATGCTACTGTAGCTGATTTACTTATCTATGTCAAGTCACCAGTGCTCTGCATTGTGACCCACCATCTGTTCCTCTGGGGCAAGGCTGCAGTCTCTGGCATTTGGCACGCCTCATTCTAAAAACAGAGATTAAGAGGATTTAATTTCTAGAAGCCTTTTCTGTCCTCATGCCCTCTTGCTTTGTCAGGCCCTAGGAAGTTTGTGGAAAATAAACTTCTATTGAACCAAGAGAAGTGAATAGCACTATAAAACTTTTACATAGCCAAAACTGCATATATGTACATAACTTCATACATGGATTCATAAATGCTCATTTATACATTTCCACTAAAATCAATTGGGCCCCACTCATATACATTCCTCACAATTACATTCTTACACACACACACACACACACACACACACACAATGCATACATTCTACATTCAATTATATACCATTACACATCCATACTCCATATGCATATGGGATAAAAGACCAAGACAGCAGAAAAGAACTCAATTATTCTGGATGGGATGAGCTCCAATCTTTATTACATAGGAGAAAGAAATAAACTTCTACCTTTTTAATGCTAAGTAAATTAAACTCCAAGTTTCTAAAAGAAAAGGCTTTTAATAAGATAAGACTAGTTGCTTGAGAATGATTCTGTTCTGTCCCACGTAAGGAAAAACCTGCCTGCTCCTTCTCTCTCCATCTTCTTCTTTTTCCTCCTTCCTCTGCATTCTGCATATTTGCCTCTTATGTTACCTGTAGTCTCTGTTGGCCTCTCTGCATTTCTTCTCAGCCCAGATCATTTTAGCTCAGGGGTTGGCTCCCACTTAGCTCAGGTCTTCTGAGCTCAACACAGAATCTTCAGCTCAGTCCCCTCTCCAGCTCAATCCCAAGTTCTGTCCTGTGTTCTCTGTGTCCTCCAGAACTTAAATATGCTTCAGAATACATGATCATGTGTTTACAAAGTTGTCATCAAGTCTGGCATAGACTCAAAGAATAAAATGAAATAGAAGTTACAACAAGAATTTCATGAATACTCCCATCACCAGTGTCATCTCTACAGGTTCACTGGTCTAAAACATACATGTTTGTTAGTGAAGTTTTGCTATAGATGCTTATCAATATCTTATCCTCTGTCCTTTTCTTCACCCCTAACAAATCTGTTTTTTTCTTTCTTTTTTGATTCTGATAATTTGTTTTTTACAACCTCTTTGGAATGTGTTCTGAGTGGAGAAGTCTGAGCTACTAAGAGCAATTAACTGGTGACACCTGGGAGACTGGCAGAGTTCTCACTCGCAGTTTTAATCATTGGAGAGACATGGAAAGTATCCCATACGATAAAAGAGCTGTGTCATGTTATAATCTTTTGCAGAATTTTATAGGATCATAATAAGACTTAGAAGTTACCTATTTCAATCTATACAGCATCATTACAAGACAGTACATCTTTGTAGGTCTGCAGAGATCTGCTCAAAAGGTAATGCATTACTCAATGATTGTATATGTGTCTAATTATAACAACAGGAAAGCATTTTAACCAGCAGGAATTTTTTCAAAATGAATCCTTTACACCTTTGCTTAATAAGTGGCTAACCAGTCCTTATTATATAATAATCCTATAGGCCATTTCGGGATGATCACCTGCTGGTTATTAGATTTGTCCTGTAGGCTTTTTTGGACATTTTCCTTCACACTAAATTGATAGTTTATGATCTGATAGAAAATTGGTTTTATGGTCAATTATAAATATATGGCTATATAAATTTAGAAAAAAATCAGGATATGTTAATTGTATAAAGAGCTTGGGTATTTACTTCTTATGTTAAGTAATCAAAAGTATTAGGACTATGTTTGCTTTCATAATTATTAATTCAAAAATTATTTTGAATGGGATTTTTTTCATAGTCGTTTATAAATTACAAAAATTAGTAGATTAGATTTCAGTTTGTTTTTTTCTTTCCTGAAGTTGAGACCTGAACCTCATGTATAGCACAATTATTGTCCTACTGAACTACAAACGTCAAGGGGTTTGGATTCATTTTATTTTATACACAATCTTATCAAAATATTGATATTTTGGTAAAAATAACAGTTTCATTGTGGTGGTGGTGGTGGTTGTTGTGTGTGTGTGTATGTGTGTATGCACATGTGCTCACACATCTGTATTTGTGAGGAATTACAAGTTAGGAGACTTGAATTGAATGGAGATATGCAAATGAGGTTTTATTCCAAACATTTATAAAATATGAGATAGTTAACTTCTCTCAAATAAGTGATTCCTGATGCTTTTTTATTTAGGTTTTTAATATAGTTTGTAGATAGTGAATAAAATATTAAACAGAGTACTTTGTTTTTGAATCATTTGGGATAAGTCTGTGCCTCGGAAGGAAACAGTGTAGTATATAATTTTCCATTTAGGGTAATATATTCTGTGTACTCCTGCTCTCTGCATCTTGACCAGTGCTGGTTTTTTGTGTTACTCACCATCTACAGCAAATCAAAGTTTCTCTGATAGCACATATGATCAATCAATATGAAAACTAGCTAATAGCAATGTAGCTTTCAAGTCAGTGTAAGTTTTATTTCCGCATGTTCTCTTATTCAGTTATGTGCTTTATTCAGTAATGCAATATTAACATCAAGTTCTGGAGGGTAATCAAGAACATTAGAAGTAGATTGTTGTTTCATGAAATATAAAATCAGCATCCCACAATGCCGGCCGGTGGCCTTGGTCTGTCTCCAGAAGGCAGGCAGGCTGAGACCTCACTGTTTCCATGCATGTGCCCCTGCTTCCAAATTCCCGTGGTTGTTGGGGTACAACAGGTAACACAATCGCTGGGCACAGAACCTAACATCCTAATTTTACAAACTATTCTATGTTAGAAATCCTCTGGTATAAAGAAATACCCAATTTAAAAAAAGAAAGAAAGAAAGAGAGAGAGAGAGAGAGAGAGAGAGAGAGAAGAGAGAAAGAAAGAAAGAAGAAAGAAAGAAAGAAAGAAAGGAAGGAAGAAAGAAAGAAAGGAAGGAAGAAAGAAAGAAAGAAAGAAAGAAAGAAAGAATGGAGGAAAGAAAGAAAGAAAGAAAGAAAGAAAGAAAGAAAGAAAGAAAGAAAGAAAGAAAGAAAGAAAGAAAGAAATCCTCTGCCACTCGAACCTACAGCCTCTGTTCATGGGAACTTTGAGAGCCTGTAGGAGAGAGTGACTTCAGAGCTCTAAGTCAACAACTCCAGAAGAAGTAACCCAATTCTGGCAAGGAACATTTATATTTATTAGTCACTAGTGTCAAATAAGGGTAATGGTTGCCTCAGAATAGACTGACTATATTTTAAGTCTTTTTATGTTTGTGAATAGAAATATTTTAGAAAGATTTTACAGCAGTAAGTTTTTGCAAAACCTTTTCAAAATGCCTTTAGTGTTATCCATTATACCAATTATTCCCTTGTCTATCCTGTCCTGCCCTCCCCAACCCCAATTCAACCCTTCCTTCCCATAATTACCTTTGTACCCACTAAATAATGACATCCTTTCTCCCCTCGTTTAAAAGTACCTCCCATTGTACTTTTAGTAATTTTCTGACTACCAAGAATATTCAAAATGAAACATTTATCTGGAGATTCAAAGCTAAGAGTCACAAGTGGGAGAAAGTACATAATGTTTGTCTTCCTGGGCATTGGCTAGTTCATTCAGAATGATTATTTCCATTTATATCCATTCATCTTCAAATTTCATTTTTTTAATATAACAGAAAAATTACACTGAATGAACAGATCATACTTTCATTATCCATTCAACAATTGAGGGACTCTGATCATTTCCTGGTTAGAATGAATAGTTTGACATTGAACATGTATGACAAATACAAGGATCTCTATTATAAGATATAGAGACCTTTGGGTATATGCCTAAGAATGGTATAGCTGGATATTGTGGTATATGCATTTCTATGTATTTGGAGAAATTTCACAATAACTTCCATAGTAGCTATATCAGTTTGTACAATCACTAGCAGTGAAGTCTTCCCCATTTTCTATAGCCACACCTACATCCACACCAGTATTTTTCATATATTCATTATTAATATATATGTATGAATGCCATTTTTACTGAAGAAATATAAAATTGCAAAAAGCCACTGTTTTGGTTTAGTTTTGTTGTTGTTGTCATCGCTGTAAATGTCGTGCCGTTAGTCGTCGTTGTTGTCGCTCGGCTGGGTCAGCCTCCTCCTCCTCCTCCTCCCTCCTCCTCCCCCTCCTCCCCTCTTCCTCCTCCTTCTCCTCCTCCTCCTCTTCCCTCCTTCTTCTTCTTCTTCTTCTTCCTCTTTGTGTCTTTTTCTCCTTCTCTCTCTTTCTTTGTTTGTTTCTTTCTTCTCCATTTCTTTTTGCTTTCTGTGTGAAAGAGTCAATGTTTCTTTTCGCATAGCCTTGGCTGTCTAGTCTGGTCTCATCCTCACAGAAGTCTGCCTGCTTTTGCCTCTGGAATGCTGGGATTAAAAATGTTTGCCACTACTGCCAGGCTTCAAAGAAGTATTAATATCCATTTTTGTGATGACCAAGGATTCTTGTTATATTAATTCACTTTTCTTTGTTTAAATGAAGTAGTTAGTTTGGTTAACTGAAAGATTAAGAGGAATAGATTAATAACATATCTAGATTTCATAAAGACTTCAGCAATAATTATACTTTTCAAGTACACTGCACAATGAAACTATGTTTTAAGTAAATATTGCTTTATCCCTTTCACTACAGGCAAAATAGTTGAATACAAATTCAGGTTTATTGGAATATAACACATAGTACACAGTAATTAAACATTCTTAAATATTTCCTTTCCTAGGTTTTCTAAATTGTGTAAATGTATATATTGTAATTTGATTGTGTGTGTGTGTGTGTATACTCTTCCTTCAAAATTCTTCCATTACCACTTCCATGTCCCTGTCAATGCTTAATGTTTTCTATTTTTCTTGTTTATTGACTATTTTGACTATTTCACTTGTGAGTACTCTATTTACATTTGTACTTTCTCACCCTTCATCTCCTCTCTCCTTCTATGCATGTTACTCATTCTCAGATTATGGACTTTTATTCTTTAATTCCTATTGTTACACACACACACAGACACACACACATACACATTGTCTACCGAGTTTATTTAGTTTTGCTCATATATATGCATACTTTGAGATTTGATAATCTATCAGATAGATCATCACTGAATAGGATGGATTATCTCTCCCAAATCAGTCACTATATGCTTGTTGCATTTCATCTCGGAGTGGGACTTCTTGAGAGGTACCTCATAGGTGGCATGTCAATTTGTGCTGTCATTTTTAGGTATTGTTTAAATATCCATATTGATGAGATTTAATGGGTCTGCTTTTTCTGTCATATGGAGAAGATACTATCTTGGAGCAGATCTTCTGCTCAGGCTTCCAGATGCTATAGTCTTCCTGTCTCCCCGTCCAAGATATTTCCTGAGGTTTTTATAATAGAAGTTTTGCTATAAACATATCATCTGGGTCTGGGCACCCCACAGAAATTTATTCTTTGTACAGTTGTTTCTTTTCATAATGGTCTCAGTGTACTGTGAAAAGAAGCTTCTTAGACGCAGGATGAAAGCTCATATTGCCTACAGGTATAAAGATAAGTACTTAGAATGAAGTTAGATATTATATGGTTTTCGTAAATGGAAGTAGTAGATTGTCCAACAACCATGTCCTCATGACACATGGGTTGTAGGATAGGTTTAAGAGTCAGATATGAATTTCTTGCTACTTAGCTGCCTATAGTTAAACTTGACAGCTCTTCTTACCAGCAGAATATTAGTCTCATTAAGGCACCTTTAAGAAAAGTTTGCTTTTCTGGTCATGGATGTGTATGGGTATTAAAGCTGAATAGAACTATTTGTTGTTCCTATAGCAAAGAAAATAAAATAGGTCAATAAATTGAGGAAGTAGCTCCTAAGGTAAGGAAGAATGTTGTCCAGCTATACATTCGATAAAGGATTATTGTCCAGAATATAATAAAAGAAAAATAAAGGGAAAAAGAAAAGAGTCAACAATCAAGTGAGGCAATTAAAGAAGATTCTCAAAAAAGAAATAGAAATGTTTAAATGAAATATTTCCAAAAAAGTTTTCTACATCCATAACAATCAAGGAAACAGAAATTAAAACAGGTTTGGTAAGGTTTCATGTTACCCAACTAAGAGTGATAAAGAGGGGGAAAAAAAGCAAATTGAAACAAATGAACAAAGAAACAAATCCTGATGTAGATATCAAGAAAAGGGATCACACTTTGACTTTTGGTGAGAATGTGCTGCTGTTTTCAGAACTGGTGTAAAGAATTTTAACAAACCAAAACATGTAGCTACCATGTGACCCATCTGCACCATTACCCCTCTATTACTTCACATACTACTCCACAGATATTTAAGCAGCCATGTTCATTGTGACTCTATTTTTTTTAAACAACTCAATGATGTCTGTGATTGTTGCTCATAGGGTCATGAGTATAGAGAATCTTCTGGAGGATGTATAATTTATGACAGGCCATACTCCTGAGAAAAACTGTATTTTCTTTCTCCCAGGAACAATCAAGTGCCAATAACTGTCAGCTGTTTTTGGCACTTGGTGGATACTTCTCCCATACATGCTATGATGCTGAGTGGCTCTCTTCTAGGTCTTGTGAACAACTGTGAGTTCATAAATGTAGCAGCCTTGTTATATCCAGAATACAGTATTTTGAGATATTCATCACCTACCTTTGGCTCTTCAAATCTTTCTGTCACTCTTCCACAATTTTCTCTGAACCTCCTGAACAGGTGATGTTACAGATTTTCCATTCATAGCCTAGAACTCATTTACATTTGGGCTCATTTATTCTCTTTATTTTAAATATTTTTTCATCTTTATATGTAGAGCATTTACTTCAATAAATTGTGATAATATATGGTCATAAAAAGATAAGTGTTTAGAAGTTAGTTTGCTGCATGGATTCAGCAAGTATTAGGCTGTATCTAGGACATACAGCTTCATAACCATGGATTGTCTGTCAGATTTATACTACCAGGCATGATTTTCCCCACCCGTGGAGCTGAACCCTAAATTCAATAAAAAAAAAAAAAAAAAGACAAAAAAAAACTATTGGTTAACCATGTAAATATTAATGTTATTAATGGATTATTTGTCATTATTGTGGCTAGTGGTATATATAAATGAGTAAGATTGTTGATGAATTTTCTCTCCCAGCAGGCTATATTCCATCATCCTGTATGGTGTATGGTATACAGAAGAAGGGCAACTTCAAGTCATCACTAGCTTGATTTCTTCCTATTCTGTGACCAAACTTTAAGGTCTTCAGCAATAATGACTGAGCACCAAATTCTGATAGTTAGCCAATGAAAATGATGGTAAAATTCATTATAATTTATTGAGGAGTGAACTCTGGGCCTCCCCTAATGAATAAATCAAGGACAGAGATATTATTACTGGCACAGAGATTTTTGTTTCATAACCCATGACACTTGGAAGGAGAATTATCTCTCCACGCAGGACAATTTCAAATATATTTTGAAAATATAGATTTTCAGAATCATATAAAAGAGTAAATTTCTGTATGGCTTTTAAAAGCATTCTTAATATTAATGATCATCCTCCACTCTGTCTTTCAATGAGTTCCTTTACCGATCCCCATTACTCTCCTTTCAATTTTGAGTGACATTATATATAGATAATATTAGAGGTATATAATTAAATGTGTAATTAAGTAAGATGGGTGTGTTGCTGGTTCCACATGTCTAATTTAAACATATGTTATTAGTTTTCTACTTTGGGAAATATAAAGAAGATATACTTTTCCACATCACTCTTGATCACTGGCACATCCCTGAATATTATGCAAGACAATTATATAGAATAATGTGGAAAAATATAGAAGATTTCATAATGTTTAGGAAGTCCAAATCCTAATGAAAACTGATGACCAGGCATAAGTACACAACATAAATATAGGCAACATAGGCAACATGCCCATATACATAAGATAAAACCACATGAAAACTATTTTTTCTTTGTATTTATTTTAGGAGTTTGTAGGTGTGACATTTCAATAATTTATCTTCAATTTTGGTTATTAAAGACTTATGAGCTTTTAATATTTCTTACCTATCTACATTCTAGTTTGAATTTCTGTATCTTTCTTCTTTCTTGGTTTTATGAAGAGTAGGCAGCCTCATTTTGTGGTTAAAATCTTTATTTATATTTTGATTACAGAAAACAGAATGCCATGATGGCAACAATAATTCAAAAGGATAGAACATATTGATGTGAATTAAAAATAGAAGCATCCAATATACAGTAAAAGTTATAAAGGGAATTAAGATGAATACATAGGAGATAACCTAACAGTTTATAAGGTGAAATATAACCACATGGTGCTAGGAAGCATCAGTAAAGGAGGATGTGAAATGTCAAACGTTAACAAAAGCAAATTAGAAAAAAGAAAAAAATAGATTGGATGAAATCATAAGAATTAATCAAAAACAGGAGTAAATTCAGACAAAATTAATCATAAAGAAAATAAACAAAATAACAAAATAACAATATAACAAACAAGAAAATAGTTATTGTTTCTTCCTCAATGAGGATGTTGATATTTTTCCCTCATAGATTCTGTTACATTTTAGTTTGTGTGTGTCAGACAGCTGTTTTATTTTTCTCTTTTGAGTCCAAGCAGGTTAAAACAGAGAGCTATTTTCAGGTTGAAGTCCTTCCAAGCAGTGTGCATCTATTATTCTCTCTGGCCAGCTGGCAGTATACAGAATAGTCAAACCAAACATTCTCCACTGGCTGGGCATGAGGCTATGATTTGTCCTGTGTTCCCTGCACTCACAGATGTCCTTCTTATTACTCTTGTTCATATTCATAGTCATTGCTCTGTCTTTACCAGAGTTCAAACTCAAACACCTTTGTTTGTTGGCTTCACTGTATGATATGGCTTCTGGCTTACACTTCCCGAGTTTACAGATCTATTCTCAATTTGTTAGCACTGCATGGCTTAGGTTTGCAAGTATAACTATACCTATAAACCTGAATTCAATTTATATGTAATTTCTTATTTTCTGCATCATCATTAATTCTCATGGTAGCCATGTCAGCATTCAGAAATAGAACAGCTTTTACAGACTAGAAATTTCAAACTATATTATTTTTGCTAATGTTAGTTCAGTTAATTGACTCTACTACATCTCCTAACATAATAGATTTCTAAGTCACGAGTGTCTTACTTCTTAGTGGCATCACGCTATATGAGAAGATGATCTCCAGTAATAACCATTATATTTCTAGTTAATACAACTAAAGGGAATTTCCTTTCCTTTTTGTTTGAATTGCATTGACTATAATTCTCTTTCTTTCCTATGTAAGTATTTACTTTGAATTTGTTCTTTAACAATTTTGTACATGTTTTGGTCATATTCACCTTTCCTACCACAACTTTTCTCAGATCGACTTGCCCTCCTTCTTCTGCCCACCCTACTTCGTGTTTTTATAAAGCATCACGTCAAGTTTTTGCTGCCTAAATATTTCTGATTTTCTGGTCTTTCACAAGAGTATGCCCTACCTAGTAGGGCAATTCTCTTACAGAAAACTGACCCCCACTCTCCCAGTAGCTTATAATTGCTAATAATTCTTCAGCCACAAATATGTTCCCCCCAACTCAGGGTTGGGTTTTAGTTTGGCCTGACCTTGAAGAGGTTTTATACCTGTGTGGGGTTGCCTTGTTGTAACCGGAAGACACTCTTCCTTAGAGTTAGTCATCATCTTTGTTTTTCATACTCTTTCTACTCCTTCTCTTACATAAAGGTCTCTGAGACTCAGGAGGAGATGTGGTACATATGTTCCAGTTAGGGTTAGTCATTCTGCAGTCTCTTAATCTCTGCACTTTGGCCAGGTATGGGTCTGTTTGTAATTTAACCATCAACTGCAAATAGAACATTCTCAATAATGGTTGAGAGATGCATTAATTTGTGGTTATAATTAATACATCATTTGGAGTTGCTTTAAATACTATGTCCATTTAGAAAAAAATAATAGTAGTAGTTTTTCTTTCTAGGCCTATGGCCTATCTAGGTATATGTATTTGGTCAGAGTAATGGTGCTAGATATGGGTTTCTTCTTATGGTAGGAGGACACAAATCCAATATGGAAGTGGGACATTATCCCCATGAATTTCATGCCACTATTGCAAGTGGTCATGATTTTCCAGGGCAGTCTTTATGGTACTTTGCAGGATATATTCCTCTGTTAGCGTGCATAAGACATTCCAGCACTGTGGAAGGAAGCTAGTATGAAATTAAGGTTTCATGTCTATACTGGCCTGATTTCTTCCTGAAAATAGCTCAAATATGTGGTATTTTAATCAATAGGGTCTTACTGTCAAGTACTAGAAGGTAATGGGAAACAATGGCAATATTCTGTAGTGATTAGGGGTTTATATGGTATCACTAACAACTTCAGAAAAAATAACCCATTCCTGGCATTGAATTTATATTATTAGTCTGGTTCCTACTAGACTTTTTTTTGCCTTG
The DNA here is from genome assembly GCF_011064425.1 of Rattus rattus. Lineage (NCBI taxonomy): Eukaryota > Metazoa > Chordata > Mammalia > Rodentia > Muridae > Rattus > Rattus rattus. The sequence goes on from NC_046172.1 coordinate 105,076,210, forward strand.
TTTGCAGGTAATTCCATTTTAACTACTTTTATGTATGTTAGCATATACATAATATAATTATACCACATATATATTACTATATCCATATAACACTATACATATGTGAACAGTAGGAAACTTCTACAGTAGCAGGTTTTTAAATGTTCTTTATCCTTCATCATACATTCTCTGGTAATTTGTTGTCTACTTCTCCACACCAAATCATGACCACTGTTTTAATAGTAAAAGTTAGACTCTGAAAAATCAAAATCTCTATTAAAAATTGGATGCAAACCTATACAAAGAATTCTCAACTAAGGAATATTGAATGGCCACAAAGCACCTAAAGAGATGTTCAACAAAACACCCTTGGCAGGGAATAGGGAGGCAAAGTTTAGAATAGAGGCAGAAGGAATACCCATTCAGAGCCTGCCCCACATGTGGCCCATACATATACAGCCACCCAATTAGACAAGATGGATGAAGCAAAGAAGTGCAGGCCGACAGGAACCGGATGTAGATCCTCCTGAGAGACACAGCCAGAATACAGCAAATACATAGGCGAATGCCAGCAGCAAACCACTGAACTGAGAATAGGACCCCATTGAAGGAATCAGAGAAAGAACTGAAGAGCTTGAAGGGGCTCAGACCCCATATGGGCAACAATGCCAAGCAACCAGAGCTTCCAGGACTAAGCCACTACCCAAAGACTATACATGGACTGACCCTGGGCTCCAACCTCATAAGTAGCAATGAATAGCCTAGTAAGAGCACCAGTGGAAGGGGAAGCCCTTGGTCCTGCCAAAACTGAACCCCCAGTGAACGTGATTGTTGGTGGGAGGGGAACACCTATATAGAAGGGGAAGGGGAGGGGTTAAGGGGATGTTGGCCCGGAAACCGGGAAAGGAATAACAATCGAAATGTAAAGAAGAAATACTCAGGGAATGAAAAAAAAAGATGTCCAACGTCCTTAGACATCAGGGAAATGCAAATAAAAATAAACCTGAGGTTCTACCTTACACTGGTAAAATTCTTACAATTAACAGTATCTTGAAAGTTCACATTGTTGAAATACATAATAAGATTGTATTTAAATTATCTATATTTTAAAACAGGAAAAGTATATGAATCCCAAATCCATATATAATATTATAAATAGAAAAATAAAGGAAACCACTAAATTTAATACAAGTAATTTAGCAAGGTTGGTAAAGATACACAATATTAAATGAACTTACAATCACGGTAGTTAAAATGAAAGAGAAATTTGAAAGTGAAACTAAAAAGAAATTTTCATTAAATTGTAAAGATGAATAAATTATGAGAAAATACAAGTGGAAATTATTCAAAACTATACAAAATTGTTGAAAAATTAACTAGAAATATCCTCTACATTTTAATGATTGGAAATTTAAAATTCTGAAATAAGAATGTGTTTCTAACTTATTTGTATATTGATACAATTACTATTATAATTCTATGAGCAACTTCTTATTAACATTTAATAAAAAATCTTTAGGACTCAAGAGGATGTAAGATGATATTAAAAACTGGTATTAAATAACTGGCACATTCTGATTTCAAAGGTTACTTCACTAATTACCACATTCTAGTATTTACAAAGGAAAAGAATAATGCATTGTTATTGAAGTCTAAAAGTAAACAGATTTTTAAATTTTATTCATATGTGAATATTAATAATATAAAATTTAGCCTCTCACCTATTTAAATGTATAATATTTCTTAAATTATTGATTGTTTACAGTCCCATAAAACACTTTCTGTCTTCAGAACTAATTAACTTCTATAAATGAAACTCTATTCTGCTCAATTATATCTTCACTATATCTTCTTTCACCACTTATTCACCACTGTTTTACCTTTTCTTTCTTTGAACATGATTGTTCTGTGTATCTGATACAAATAGAATTAAGTTTGAGGATTTGTTTGATTGTTATTTTGTTAACAGTATTGTTTCATTTAATATAATATCCTCAAGTTTTTCTGTGTTGTACTATTCATCAGAATACTCTATTTTTAAGGCTAAATATTCTGTTTGTTATAATTGAACAGTATTCCATTAGTTAGTTTAAATGATGAGTCTATTTAAGAGTCTATTCTATTCAAAAAAAGCAAAAGATAAGCATTTCTAAACATGAAGCATGTGCAAATAAAAAGAACAATTTGTGGTACTTATGCCATTTTAGAGATGCTAGGATAGTTTTATATTCTCTACAAGTTAAAGAATTAAAAGGCAGAAAAGAAGTGTTACTGGAAATCATGGGGTGGCCTAGTGTTACATCAGATGATATTGTAGGAACAGCACTCTCCTCTTAGGGTTATTTGTCACAATAATGAATAAAAATATAATTAAGAATGTACTCAAAAGAAAGTTTGAGGACAATTTATTCTCATTTAAAAGTAAAACCCAAGTAAGACAAGTTGTAAATCTTTCAGCTGCCTTTAATAGAGAGAATGGAAAAATATGACAGCATGGAGGGTAGTCATGAGAGCAGGAAGTCACCTAACAGAAAGGGAAACACAAAATGTGATCTTTGCATGTGAGTGTGTGTGTACATGTACATACCTCTGGTGTGTATGTGTGTGTGTGTGTGTGTGTGTGTGTGTGTGTGTGTGTGTATCTGTGTGTGTGTGTAGCAGCATTGGAAGTAGCTGTTCAGGTTGTCAAGGGAGAAAAGCAAGAGCTCAACCTACCTGCACTGCCTACAAACCTCGGTAATGGTTAACTTGCTAAGACATCCCTAAAGGTGTAGTAGTGTCACCTATATTTTCAGGTAACTAACAGCTGTCTAATTGGACCTATTAATTAATTTTGGTTGAAAATTTATTTTGGTAAATATTAGAATGGCTACTTCAGCATGTTTTTGAGGGCTGTTTACTTAATACCTTATTCTAGACCTTTAAACTGAGGAAACTTTTATCTTTCTTGTTGAGATGTGTTTCTTGTATACAGCAGTATGATGGGTTCTGTTTAGGCGCACATTTTGTTAGCCTGTGTCTTTTTACTGGGGAACTGAGTCCAATGATGTTGAGAAATTTTAATGATCAATGACTGCTACTTCCTCCTTTTTATATTGGATATTTTTATTTACATTTCAAATGTTATTCACTTTCCCAGTTTCCCATCCATAAGCCCCCTATCCCATCCCCCTCCTCCTTCTTCTATGAGGGTGTTCCCCCTCCCCAACACCCCCTTCCCACCTCCCTGACCCTGACATTCCCCTATACTGGGGGGGGGGGGTCCAGCCTTGGCAGGACCAAGGGCTTCTCCTCCCCTTGGTGCCCAACCAGGCCATCCTCTGCTACATATGCAGCTGGAGCCATGGGTCAGTCCATATGTAGTCTTTCAGTAGTAGTTTAGTACCTGGGAGTTCTGGTTGGTTGGTATTGTTATTCTTATGTGGTTGCAAGCTCCTTTAGTCATTTCTCTAACTACTCCAACAGGGAGGGACTCTGTTTTCAGTTCAGTTGTTTGCTGCTAGCATTCACCTCTGTATTTTTCATGCTCTGGCTGAGTCTCTCAGGACGCTGTTATATTTGGCTCCTGTCAGGAAGTACTTCTTGGCTTAATCAATAATGTCCAGGTATGGTGGATATATATATATATATATATATATATATATATATATATATATATATTATATCCCAAGGTAGAGAAGGCTCTGAATGTCCATTCCTTCAGGCTCTACTCCCAACCTTGCCTCCATATATCCTCCTATGATTCTAAGAAGGACTGAAGCATCCTCACTTTGGTTGTCCCTCTTCTTCAACTTCATGTCATCTGTGGATTGTATCTTGGGTAAATCAAGTTGGGCTAATATCCAATTATCAGTGAGTGCATACCATGTGTGGGTTTTTTTGTGATTTGGTTACCTCATTCAGGGTGATATTTTGTAGTTCTATCCATTTGCCTATGAATTTCATGAAGTCATTGTTTTTAATAGATGAGTAGTACTAGTAGTAGTAGATGCACAACATTTTCCATATCCATGCCTCTGTTGAAGGACATCAGGGCTCTTAACAGCTTCTGGGTATTATACATAAGGTGACTATGAACATAGTGGAGTATGTATCTTCGTTGTATGTGGGAGCAATGTTTGGGTATATGCCCAGGAGTGGTATAGCTGGGTCCTCAGGTAGTACAATGTCCAGCTTTCTAAGGAACCTCCAGACTGATTTCCAGAATGGTTGTATCAGCTTGCAATCCCACCACTAATGGAGGACTGTTCCTCTTTCTCCACATCCTTGCCAGCATCTGTTGTCACAAGAGTTTTTGACATTAGCCATTCTGACTGGTGTGAGGTAGAATCTCAGGGTTGTTTTAATTTGCATTTCTCTGATGAATATGGTTGTTGAACATTTCTTCAGGTTCTTCTTTGCCATTTGCTATTCCTCAGCTGAGAATTCTTTGTTTAGCTCTGTTCCCCATTTTAATAGGGTTACTTGGTTCTCTGGAGATTAACTTTTTGATTTCTTTGTATATATTGGACATTAACACTCTATCAGAAGTAAGAATGGTAAAGATCTTTTCCCAATCTGTTGGTTGACATTTTGTCCTAATGACAGTGTCCTTTGCAGTTGTATGAGGTCCCATTTGTAGGTTCTTGATGTTAGAGCATAAGCCATTGGTGTTTTGTTCAGGAAACCTCCCCAGTGCCTATGCATTCGAGGCTCTTCTCCACTTTTTCTTCTATTACTTTGAGTGTATCTGGTTTTATGTGGAGATTCTTGATTCCCTTGGACATAAGGTTTGTACAGGATGATAAGAAGAGTTCAATTTGCATTCTTCTGTAAGTCGACCTCCAGTTGAACCAGCCCCATTTGTTGAAAATGCTATCTTTTTTCCACTGGAAATGTTTAGCTCTTTTGTCAAAGATCAAGTGGCCATAGGTGTGTGGATTCATTTCTGGGTGTTCAATTCTATTCCATTGATTGATCTGGCTTTGTCTGCACCAATACCAGGCAGGTTTTATCACTATTGCTCTGTAATATAGCTTCAGGTCAGGGATGGTAATTGCCCCAGAACTTCTTTCATTGTTGAGTATAGCTTTTGCTATCCTTGGTTCTTTGTTATTCCAAATAAATTTGCAAATTGCTCTTTCTAACTCTATGAAGAATTGAGTTGGAATTTTGTTGGGGATTGCATTGAATCTATAGATTGCTTTTGGCCAAATTGCAATTTTTACTATATTAATCCTGCCAATCCATGAACATGGGAGGTCTTTCCATCTTCGAGATCTTTTTCAACTTCTTTCGTCAGAGACATGAAGTTCTTGCCATACAGATCTTTCACTTGCTTGTTTAGAGACACACCAATTCATTTTATGATATTTGTGACTATTATGAAGGGTGTCATTTCCCTAATTTCTTTCTCACTCTGTTTATCATTTAATTAGAGGAAGGCTACTATTTTGTTTGAGTTCATTTTATATCCAGCCACTTTGCAGAAGTTGTTTATTAGGCTTAGTAGTTTTCTGGTAGAACTTATGGGGTCACTTAAGTATAGTATCATATCATCTGCAAATAGTGATATTTTGACTTCTTCCTTTCCAAATTGTGTCCCTTTGACATCCTTTTGTTATCTGATTACTCTGTCTAAGATTTTGAACACTCAATTTAATAACTAGAAAGAGAATGAGCAGCCCTGTCTCGTCCTTTAGTTTGGTGTGATTGCTTCAAATCTATATTAATTTTGATGATGGCTCTTGGTTTGCTTTATATTGCTTTTACTATGTTTAGATAGGGGGCTTGAATTCCTAATTTTTCCAAGACTTTTAACGTGAAGGTTGTTAAATTTTATCAAATTCTTTCTCTGTATCTAATGAGATGAGCATGTGTTTTCGTTTTTCCTTTGAGTTTGTTACATACTGGATTACATTGACAGATTTCCACATATTGAAACACCCCTGCATCCCTAGGCTGAAGACTACTTGACCATGTTGGATGATCATTTAGATGTGTTCTTGGATTCAGTTTGCAAGAATTCTATTGAGAATTTTTTCGATATTCATAAGGGAAATTGGTTTGAAGTTCTCTTTCTTTGTTAGGTCTTTGTATGACTTAGGTATATGCGTAAATGTGGCTTCATAGAAGTAATAAGCTATACTACTACTTCTGTTTTTATTTTGTGTAATAATTTGGGCAGTATTGGTATTATGTCTTCTAAGGTGTAATAGAATTCTGCACTAAACCCATCTGGTACTGGGCTGTTTTTGTTGGGAGACTTTTAATAACTACTTCCATTCTTTATGAGTTATGTGAATCTTTAGATGGTTTATTGATCCGAATTTAACTTTGAAATCAGGTATCTGTCTAGAAAATTGTCAATTTCACTTAGATTTTCCAGTCTTGTTGAATATAGTCTTTCATAGTAGGATCTATGGGGTTTTTTAAAATTTTTTCAGATTTTGTTATGTCCTCTTTTTCATTTCTAATTTTGATAATTTGGACACACTCTCTATTCCCTCTGGTTAGTCTGGCTAAGGGTTTATCTATCTTGTTGCTTTTCTCAAAGAACCAACTTTTGGTTCTGTTGATTCTTTGTATAGTCCTTTTTGTTTCTACTTGATTGATTTCAGCTCTGAGTTTGATTATTTCCTGCCTTCTACTCCTTCTGGGTGTGTTTGCTTCTTTTTGTTCTAGAGCTTTTAGGTGTGCTGTTAAGCAGCTGATATATGTTCTCTCCTGTTTCTTTCTATAGGCACTCAGAGCTATGAGTTTTCCTCTTAGCACAGCTTTCATTGTGTTCCATAAGTTTGGGTATGCTGTACCTTCATTTTCATTAAATTCTAAGGAGTCTTTAATTTCTTTCTTTATTTCTTCCTTGACCAGGTTATCATTGAGTAGAGCATTGTTCAACCTCCATGTTTATGTGGGCATTCTTTCCTTATTGTTATTGAAGACCAGTCTTAGCCCATGGTGGTCTGATAGTACACATGGTATTATTTCTATCTTTCTGTATCTGTTGAAGCCTGTTTTGTGACCAATTATATGGTCAGTTTTGGAGAAGGTACCATGATGTGCTGAGAAGAAGGTATATTCTTTTGTTTTAGAGTGACGTGTTCTATAAATATGTTCAATCCATTTGGTTCATAACTTCTGTTAATTTCTCCATGTCTCTGTTTAGTTTCAGTTTCTATGATCTGTACATTGATGAGAGTGTGGTGTTGAAATATCCCACTATTATTGTGTGAGGTGCAATGTGTTCTTTGAGCTTTAGTTTGGTTACTATTATGAATGTAGATGCCCTTGCATCTGGAGCATAGGTGTTCAGAATTGAGAATTTATCTCGATGGATTTTTCCTTTTCAGAATATGACCTGTCCTTCCTGAGCCTTTTTGATACATTTTGGATGAACACAAAAATCCCTTTAATATTTATAGGAAACACAATCAAACAGGTGAAGGAATTGAACAAAATTATCCAGGATTTTAAAATGGAAATAGAAACTAAGGAAATCACAATAAGAGACAACCCTGGAAATAGAAAACCTAAGAAAGACATCAATATTCATAGAACAAGCATCACCAACAGAATACAGGAGATAAAAGAGAGAATCTCAGGGGCAGAGGACACCATAGAAAACATTGACAAAATCTTCAAAATAATGGAAAATGCAAAAGCCTACTAACCCAAAACATCCAGGAAATCCAGGACACAATGAAACTATCAAACCTAAGGATTATAGGTATAGAACAGAGCAAAGACTCCTAATTTAAAGGGCCAGGAAATATCTTCAACAAAATCATAGAAGAAAACTTTCCTAACCTAGGGAAAGAGATGCCCATAAACATGCAAGAATCCTATAGAACTCCAAATAGATTGGACCAGAAAGGAAATTCCTCCCATTAAATAATAGTCAAAACACCAAATGTACAAAACAAAGAAAGAATATTAAGAGCTGTAAGGGTAAAAGGTTAAGTGACATATAAAGGCAGAACTATCAGAATTATACCAGACTTCTCACCAGAGACTATGAAAGCCAGAAGATTCTGGGCAAATGTCATAGAGACCCTAAGAGAACAAAAATGCCAGTCCATGCTCCTATATCCAGCAAAACTCTGACTCTCAATTATGTTCTTACACTGTCATTTAGGCATTTGATTTTCCCTGGTGTTGGCTGGATAATCCTGGTGGCAGGAGGGCTTCTCAGGAATTTGACAGTATCAGTGGACCACAGAATGGAGGCCAGGGTACCCAACTCTTCTGTCTTTGCCTCAGGCAGACTCACTCTGCAACCTATGTCCTGAGTGGAGTGTATTCTACAGGCTGTGTCCTAATGAGAAGCAATTGGGATGGCAGACACAGCTGACTGGGATGGGATTGGTTTTGCAGGGTTCCAAGCTGGTTAGTTTTGGCATCCTCAAAGGTTTCCAAGGGAAGGAGAACATTCTTGGGGTCTATAAGACTCCCTTGCACTAATAGTACCTCCCAGGGCCAGATAATCTGCAGTCTATCTCAGGGCATTTTCTTAATTCCATCTAGCTTTCTTAAGACTATCAAATATCACAATTTTCTTAAGTCCTCAAGAAAGGAAACTCATGCTTTCAGACAAAAGAAGCATATTTAACAAGATGGGATAAATATTTTTTGGGGGGCATGAATTTTTTTTTTGTCTTACTGTAGATAATGGATGTTTGTCATCATTTAAAAGAGTTTGATTGCAAGTTGTCATGATCAGATAGAAAACAAAATAAGGGAGGTTATATTCAGGGATTTTTCTTTCTATTTCTTTTCTCAATCCTTCTTTTTCTCCCATTATTGTTGGGGAAATGGAGGAGGGGTAAGGAATGAAAGAGGATAAAAGAAGGATATAGGAATAATAGGATAAAAGGTTAGATCATTGAGCCTAATTTTTGACTAAATAAATATCAAAAACCTTTAAATTTGGTATGGAGTTTCTATATTGGTAGAGATTAAAGTAATATATTGTTACAACATACTATGTATGCATGTTTCTAGTCTCATTTACAATATTGTACCTATATAATTCTTAAAAATATAATATTAAATCCTAGTCCTTTTGAAAACTGCCACTGCAAACTGTTTAGTATAATTTAAAAATGCAAGTTAATAGTTAATCAATAAAATTTATAGTTATGTTAGATACTAGTTAATTACAGCAATATTATTCCTAGGCTGAACAAATATTAAATAGGCAGAAACAAGTAGTTTATAAATACTGGCAGATAGACAGATACATTGTCTTAAAATTTTCAGAGATCTACAAAATATAACTTTTAAAGATGTTTCATTACTACAATGCTTTTTGAAAATGGCATTGTTTTACTTCTGATAGCACCCCTTTTCTACTTCAAGAAAGATGATCAGCATTGAAGAACCTCCTTATGAAGTTTGCTTCGTATTTATTAATCTGGCCACTTGACAAGAAACTGTCCTTGCCTCAACTAATGACAGCATGTTGTTCAACCTGGATGTATGAAATTCAGGGAAGTCAACCATTGAACTTCGCCAAGACAGAGTAAACAGTCCTTCATATTTCCTGCTTTGAAGAAAGTTCTGTCAGATAATATGAGCCAGAAGGCCAAAGATGATGCTTCAATGACAAAGAGAAAAAATTGTAGTATTGTCCAGGCAGCCAACTACTTCTGTAATTTCTATTCCCCTGGAAGCTGCTTGCCTGCCTTTAATGAATATTCAGGTGATATTTATTCCTTCCTATACCTCTGGTGGTGTTGAAGACTAGATAGTTATAATGTCATAATTAAGTTTAAGTTGTTTAGGTTTAGGAAACTGTTTTAAGATCTAAAATGTTTTAGGTTGGAAATTGAAGTTATGATAGAAGGTGCTTTAGATACAGAACTCTGAACTCACCACAATAGGATAAATAGTAGAAAACTTTCTCCAATCATGCCAAAACATATGGGTAGGACATTGTGAATGTAATCTTATCTGATAGTTTTAATAATTGTTATTATTGTTTATAGTGTATTGTTGAAAGGTTGTGCCTTTTATTGGACTAAAAGGGGGAAATGTAGAAAGAATCTTCTTTGTATTGTAAGGAAGTACCACCTGCCAATAAAAGCTGATTTGTCAATGATATGAGGCATGGGATTAGGAATTGGGAGTTCTGGTACTGGGAGACGAACTCTGAGAAGAGATTTACCCTGAAGTCAGAGGAGACAGACAAAAGAAACTGGAAAGAGGTAAGCAGCTATGTGGCACTTATAGAATATAATAAATGGGTTAGTTAAGTTATCAGCTAGTAGGGAAGTAAACACAAGTTCATGGCCTAGATGTTTATTCATATATAGTTAAATTTTAGAGTGATTATTTTGGGAACTGGGACAGAGAGGGAAAATCCCGTGGTTACACCACGTCATAGATAGAGAGCTCTATTCTTTCTGCTCCATCTTATGTGATCCTTCCCCCGGACCCCCAATCCCACCAGAGCTTTCAGTGTAGAAGTGGTATTTCTGGTGTGTAAATTGGAAAGGCTCAACCAATGATAATTTTTTTCTGCATTTTTACCAGTTGTATATTTCGGTACTGGTTTTTGCATGAGCAAAATGAAGCTTCTTTGAGAAGTGAGAGCTACACTTACCTATGAGTATAACGGTGAATACAGAATATGATTAGAAATTATATAGGTTTTGAAAAATGATGGAGCCAAGCTTCTCCTCTTGTACCTATAACGTCTCTAGCTACAAGTTCTTATTTAGGTTTGTAGTAAAAAGCATGAACTCCCTGTCTTTTTTATTAGACCTTAAACTCAAGCAGATAGTTATTGGTTACTCCCATAAAAGGGTGGCACTCTTGTACAATAGGAACTATCTTTCCAAATGGATCACCATTGTTATGCTTCTTAGGAATCACAGATGAGTGGGATTATTTTTGTTTCTCCTTTTACAAATTCCATAGACCCCTCTGATTCTATGAGGGCTCATCTTTAAGGAGGAGGCTTCCAGGTTAGCTAGAGCTTTATTTCTCAAAGTCTTCAATCAAAACTGTGTGGCGAATTCAGCAATAAAGTCTTATTTTCACATTCTTCGAAGCCTCTAAAAACACTGACAATAGCTTACACTGTTTTGTAAGACTTTTGTTGTTATTGACCAGTAATTGAAAGGGAGGCTTACAGTTTTGAGATGTTAGCACAGTATTTTTTTTTTACCTTTTCTTAGAATCGTAATCATCATGTGTGAGGTAACTATTTAACATATGCATGATGTGTTCATAATTATGCATTTTATATTGGTAATTTTAAATACACTTTTAAAATCATAACTTTAAATGTGGCTTACTCAACCATTCTTTCAAATATTTATCTCTTCTTTCTCTCCCTTTATTGTTTTCCCTCCCACTTCCCACATAAATCTGTCACATTTTCCTCCTCCCCTCTACATTTATTTACCTGTAAATGCATAACTTCCTTCTAGGTAAAATTTTATTATATATCTATACTGCATTCCTTTTATTCATTTATATGCAGCTGAGTACCAAGAAGAGTTTTGTCCAGATCAGATGCAGCCTCAGCTGACTATCTGCGACCGTTCTATTAAATTGCTGCCAGAAATTTTACATCCAGTTACCTCTGCTTTCTAGAGCATATTCTCTACTAATGTTATTCAAAACCTATTTTTACTTCATACAGGTGTTTTATGCAATTGCAATTAAGGTTTTTTTTTCACAAAAAGACTGCCTTTATAACTTGTCATTTGTTAATAGTGTCACAGTAAGTGTAGATATGTAGGTTTCAGTGTTATATGCTACCTGTGCTTATTTGAGGTATATCCAGATTTTATGTGGGTGAAAATATAGAAGTTTTATTTCAAATATTTGGAGACATCTTCATAATTATTTCAATAATAGGTTAATTATTTGGGGTTTGATTAATGATAACCTTTATAATTTGTTTTGGAGACAAATGTTTAACTCTGTGAATTCAGTCAGTCATTTTACTATATGAATTAAATGAGTTAATTTGAGGTTTATAACATCTGCCTCCATAATGAAGCTTTAAAAAAATTATGTAGTGGCCAGAAATGAAATGTCACTATCAAACCCATAAAAAGTCATCAAATTATCAAAACATAATTGTGTTAATTATTTTTTAAAATGTTAGTGTGTTTAGGTCAAATTGATAAGAATTTGTTAGACACCTGCCAGTCTTGTTATAATCTTAGTCTTAGATTTCAATTATTTTGCTAGATGACTTTGAAGGAACCCATCAAAAAAGAAATCTCAAGTGAAATAGGTGGAGTAAAGCAAGGCATAATGGATGATAACAAATTATGTTTGATAAAAATGTCAGCAAGCTTCAAATGATGGCCAACTATTAATCTTAATAGAATCTTATGTGAAGTAAGTAATATGTATGCCTTGGCTTTAGGTAAGAATATTGACTAAATTTGTAGCATACACAGAAGTACCATACTAATACTCTCTGAAATTGCTAAAAACGTTTTATTGTATGGACACTGTGCTGGAAGAACAAAATCTGCATATAAAAGATAGTTATGGGAGCCTAAATATGCTTAGTGACCTTTATGCGTCTAGTATCCCAAGCAGATAGAAAAATAAAAACAGTACCAAAGTGTTGCCATCTGATCAGATCACATCTTTATTTTTTTTTTTTTTTTTTTTTTCTTTTTTTTTCGGAGCTGGGGACCCGAACCCAGGGCCTTGCGCTTCCCTGGCAAACCGCTCTACCACTGAGCTAAATCCCCAACCCCTTTATTTTCTTTTTTAATCCCATTCAATTTTAGCCTTCACATTTTGAAGTTGAAATGACATTTTGCAATCTATCTAGATTGGGTGATATGAATATTATAGTTCTGAGCATATTATGAAAGGAATGATTGGGGGAGCTGAAAATTCTGCACAAGATAAAAAATACAAAGAATGTAAGTGCTGCCAAAAATCTGAAGGACTGGCTTGTTGATAAAAAAAATGCATAATTATTTCTTGTGCATTCATGGTGAAAACAAGAAAAATAGAAGTTTCAGGATAAAGTGAGGCTCAGTAAAAGTTAAATCATCTATTCAGTAGAAGTCTTTAACAACGGCTGATATGTAACCTGGCCCACTTAATCCCATTTAAATGAATATTTAAAGTAGATAGTATAAACCTATCTTCTCTAGTTTTGTACACTTGAAAAAAGCTGTTTTAAATGAAATAAAATAATGTTAGCCAAGATTCAGAATAGACCTTTACTTGTGGTGCTTGGGTTTGCATCTGTACGGCCTGGGTTTATGTGTCAACTTGACACAAGCTGAAGTTAACACAGAGAAAGGAGCCTCATTTGAGGAAATGCCTCCATGAGACCCAGTTGTAAGGTGTTTTCTCAACTAGTGATCCAGGATGGAGGACCCAGCTCATTGTGGGTGATGCCATCCCTGGGCTGAAAGTCTTGGGTTCCACACAAAAGCAAGCTGAGCAAGCCAGGAAAAGCAAGCCACACCAAGAAATATCCCTCCCTGGTCTCCGAATCAGCTCTTTCTCCCTGACCTGTGTGAATTCCAGTCCTGACTTCCTTTGGTGATGAAAAGTGTTAATGTGTAAGCTGAATAAACCCTTTCCTCACTAACTTGCTTCTTGGTCATGATGCTCTGTGAAGGAATTCTATTATTATTATTATTATAAATCAGATCCTGGAATGTCACAGGATGGAAAGAGAGAAACTTTAAAAGAGTAGTGTCCTCTAACCTCCACATATGCATTATAGCACTCAAATATTATACCCCACTTAAAATCAATGCAATTTTTAAAATGAAAACATCATTTTGGGAAATTTGGTCAAATTATGGATAGTGTTTAAATATGTGAAATAGGCCTAATTTAATAATATTATTGAAAACTACTACACAGTATTCTTTGAGTCTTTTGAACTGATAGGAAATTGGTTTAATATGTTGAAACTAAAACGTGTCAGTTACATTTTCTATTGACAAAACTATTTTTAAAGAATTCACATAATTCTCTATGCTCCCAAACCCCGTGGGAGAGAGACCTCACCGCCTGGTCAGGTTGGCACTCCTGAGGCTGCAGAGCAGAAGAGACCACCAACACTGCCCACCCCTGCCCACATCCCTGGCCCAAGAGGAAACTGTATACAGCCTCTGGGTTCCCGTGGGGGAGGCCCAGGAGCTTCAGGACCCCTGTGCCTGAGACACCACCGGAACCTGAAGGAACAGACCAGATAAACAGTTCTCTGCACCCAAATCTCATGGGAGGTAGAGCTAAACCTTCAAAGAGGCAGACGCGCCTGGGAAACCAGAAGAGACTGCACTCTGCACACATCTCAGACGCCAGAGGAAAACACCAAACGCCATCTGGAACCCTGGTGCACGGAGGCTCCCGGAAAGAGCGGCACAGATCTTCCAGGTTGCTGCCACCGCAGAGAGGTCATAGGGAGCACCCCACGAGCAAACCCGAGCCTCGGGACCACAGGTAAGACCAACTTTTCTGCTGCAAGAGACCTGCCTGGTGAACACCAAACACAGGACCACAGGAACAGCTGAAGACCTGTAGATAGGAAAAACTACACGCCTGAAAGCAGAACACTCAGTCCCCATAACTGGCTGAAAGAAAACAGGAAAACAGGTCTACAGCACTCCTGACACACAGGCTTATAGGACAGTCTAGCCACTGTCAGAAATAGCAGAACAAAGTAACACTAGAGATAATCTTATGGCAAGAGGCAAGCGCAGGTACACAAGCAACAGAAACCAAGACTACCTGGCATCGTCGGAGCCCAATTCTCCCACCAAAGCATACAGGGAATATCCAAACACACCAGAAAAGCAAGATCTAGTTTCAAAATCATATTTGATCATGATGCTGGAGGACTTCAAGAAAGACCTGAAGAACTCCCTTAGAGAACAAGTAGAAGCCTACAGAGAGGAATGGCAAAAATCCCTGAAAGAATTCCAGGAAATCATAATTAAACAAGTAGAAGCCCATAGAGAGGAGTCACAAAAATCCATAAAAGAATTCCAGGAAATCATAATTAAACAAGTAGAAGCCCATAGAGAGGAGGCACAAAAATCCCTGAAAGAATTCAGGAAAACACAATCAAACAGTTGAAGGAATTAAAAATGGAAATAGAAGCAATCAAGAAAGACACATGAAACAACCCTGGATATAGAAAACCAAAGAAAGACAAGGAGCCAGATACGAGCTTCACCAACA